>NW_026091928.1:0-8715 GCF_024586455.1 Bactrocera neohumeralis | reverse complement strand
TGTTGGAGAGGCTAATCCCACGGTAGTTGGCGCATATTGTGGGGTCTCCTTTTTATGGATTGGGTATAGCACACTTAAATTCCAATCGTTCGGCATGCTTTCGTCCGACCATATTTTGCAAAGAAGCTGATGCATGCTCCTTATCAGGTCTTCGCCGCCGTGTTTGAATCTTCTTCTTCTTGTTCGGGTAATGGAACGTCTGCTCCATCGTCATCGATTGGGGAATCGGGTTCGCCTTCTCCTGGCGTTGTGCGTTCACTGCCATTCAGTAGGCTGGAGAAGAATTCCCTCCATAATTTAAGTACGCTCTGGGCATTGGTGACTAGATCAAATTTGGGGGTTCTACAAGAGTATGCTCCGGTCTTGAAATTCTCTGTAAGCCGCCGCATTGCTCCCTGTCGGCCAGCTTATCAAGCTCTTCGTACTCACGCATTTCGGCCTCTTTCTTCTTTTGTCTGCAAATACGTCTCGCTTCCCTCTTCAACTCTCGGTATCTATTCCATCCCGCACGTGTTGTGGTCGATCGTAACGTAGGCGACACGGTACTCCTCGTCGAATCAGCTGTTCTTTTGCACTTTCCGAAAACCAATGGTTTCGGTTGCAGCTGTTCGTAAGGTGTTTGAAATACCGTCCCACAGTTCCCTTATACCGAGTTGTTGACGAGTGCTCTCAGAGAGCAGGAGTGCAAGCCGAGTAGAAAATCGTTCGGCTGTCTGTTGTGATTGCATCTTCTCGACGTCGAACCTTTCTTGTGTTTGGTGGCGTGTGTTTTTTGCTGCATAAAAGCGGGTGCAAATCTTAGCTGCCACAAGATATTGATCCGAGTCGATGTTAGGACCTCGGAGGGCACGCACATCTAAAACACTCGAGACGTGTCTTCCGTCTATCACAACATGATCGATCTGGTTAGTAGTTTTTCGATCCGGAGACAGCCAGGTAGCTTTATGAATCTTTTGATGCTGGAATCTAGTACTACAGATAACCATATTTCGGGCACCGGCGAAGTCAATCAGCCTCAACCCATTTGGGAATGTTTCGTCGTGGAGGCTGAATTTACCGACCGTAGTGTTAAAGGTACCTTCTTTGCCCACCCTGGTGTTAAAGTCGCCAAGCACGATTTTGACATCGTGGCGGGGGCAACCTGCATAAGTGCGCTCCAAGCACTCATAAAGGGCATCTTTGGTCACATCGTCCTTCTCTTCCGTCGGGGCGTGGGCGCAAATCAGCGATATGTTGAAAAACCTCGCTTTGATGCGAATTGTGGCTAGACGTTCATTCACCGCAGTGAATGATAGTACTCGGCGACGGAGTCTCTCTCCCACCACGAATCCTACACCAAACTTGAGCTCCTTTTTATGGCCACTGTGGTTAATGTCACAAGGACCTACTCGTCTCTGTCCTTGTCCCGTCCATCGCATTTCTTGGACGGCGGTGATGTCAGCCTTTGTTTTTACGAGGACATAAACCAGCTGGGCAGCGGCACCTTCCCAATTAAGGGACCGGATATTCCAGGTGCATGCCCTCAATTCGTAGTCCTTATTTCGTTTGCCATGGTCGTCATCAAAAGGTGGTCTCTCATCCGAGGCCGGTTATACTTATTCACTGGCGGTGTTTTTTTTACGTGGCGGGTCCGAAACCCAGTGCACAACCCTATGCAGGGGATGTTTCGTCTTCTCACTTTAGCTCGCCTTCAAACGGATGTTCTTAGGCTACCCAGAGGATACTTGGTCAAAGACCGGAAGTAGTGAGCTGCCTGAGCCATGTGTAAAAGAATCGTTTCTGGCCACTTCCAAGTGAATGGCGATCAGAGAACTTTCCTCACTTGCGTGAACTTCTACACATGACTCCATCCTCCAGTGACTTGCTGAAAAAAATTTCAGAACCTCTCAAGTACGTGCTCGAGAGTCGAGTACGGACCGTGTGCAGCGGCTTGAAGAGCAAAATATTAGAAATATACAAGCTCGCACTCGGGGCACGAGCTCTGAGCGTTCCAAACGCCTTCGTGATCAGAGAGAAAGACAACGGACATCAACGACTAGAGGTCGTAATCAAGTTTTAGCTAATAGGAACAGATTGGCTTTCAGATACGATCCAAAGATTGATTATGGTCAACAGCCTTCCGTTAAAATCAGAGCCATGTTTGGGATATGCTCTACGTGTTCTGCCAAAAAATTGGCAGATGAGCCGAATGGTATGTACTGCGCTTCTGGAAAAGTCAATCTCCCCAATATGCATGAGCTGTCACAGCCAAATAGAAACTTATTGACAAATAATCACACACTTTCTGTAAATTTTTTAAACAATGTATGTAGGTAGAATAACCCACTGTTGGTGATTATTCCACAGCAACTGCTTAAACTTGAGGAAGGAATTTTTCCCACTTCAAATGTAAGCAGTAATTGTAATATTCTTCGGGATGCGACTCTAGGCCAAATGGTTCACACTTAGATAACAGTATACCTTGACAACAAGAATTTCCACGAAAAGGACGACGCATATATTCAAAAAGTTCCCGGTCAAATAAAAAAATACAAATTGATAGACACCGTGACTAGTGTCGAAGATGCAGTTCCTTATCCCTAAGATCTTTTTAAATTCATTAAATCCTTCTGCCACCACATAAAGCATGTGCAACGGGACGAGGCTGCTTATTACGGAATTGTAGCCACCATTATTACCGGCCTAGCAGCTGGTCAACTGACTCATATACCGAGAATTCGGATTATTCTACGTGATCTTCCAATCCCATTTAAACGGCTTTAGTTGTTTATGAGATATGTACATTAAAATTTTTGGAGGGCAGAGCCACGCCCACTTTTTCAAAATTTTTTCCCCACTGGTGCCCCTTGCTACTGCGATTCTTATCTATCTCCATTATTTTTAGATGATAAATACAACCGTTAGGTGAACAAAACTATAATACTCTGTAGCAACTGGTGGCAAGAGTATAAAAATAATAATAATACCAAACAAGTAAGGAAGGGCTAAGTTCAGGTGTCACCGAACATTTTATACTCTCGCATGATAAAGTGATAATCGAGATTTCATTATACGTCATTTACATATTTTTCAAATTCCGTATTTGTGTAAAGTTTTATTCCGCTATCATCATTGGTTCCTAATGTATATACTCGTATTATACAGAAAAGGCATCAGATGGAATTCAAAATATCGTTATATTGGAAGAAGGCGTGGTTGTGAACCGATTTCACCCATATTTCGTACATGTCATCAGGGTGTTAAGAAAATATTATATACCGAATTTCATTGAAATCGGTCTAGTAGCTCCTGAGATATGGTTTTTGGTCCATAAGTGGGCGATGCCACGCCCATTTTCAATTTTTAATAAAAGCCTGGGTGCAGCTTCCTTCTACAATTTCTTCCGCAAAATTTTGTGTTTCTGACGTTTTTTTTTAGTCGGTTAATGCACTTTTAGTGATTTTCAACATAACCTTTGTATGGGAGGTGGGCGTGGTTATTATCCGATTTCTTCCATTTTTGAACTGTATATGGAAATGCTTGAATAAAACGATTCTGTAGAGCTTGGTTGACATAGCTATAGTAGTTTCCGAGATATGTACAAAAAACTTAGTAGGGGCGGGACCACGCCCACTTTTCCAAAAAAATTGCAACCAAATATGCCCCTCCCTAATGCGATCTTTTGTTCTAAATTTCACTTTAATATCTTTATTTATGGCTTAGTTATGACACTTTATAGGTTTTCGGTTTCCGCCATTTTGTGGGCGTGGCAGTGGGCCCATTTTGCCCATCTTCGAACTTAACCTTCTTATAGAGCCAAGAAATGCGTGTACCAAGTTTCATCATGATATCTCAATTTTTACTCAAGTAACAGTTTGCACGGACGGACAGACGGACAGACAGACATCCGGATTACGACTCTACTCGTCACCCTGATCACTTTGGTATATATAACCCTATATCTGACTCTTTTAGTTTTAGGACTTACAAACAACCGTTATGTGAACAAAACTATAATACTCTCCTAGCAACATTGTTGCGAGAGTATAAAAATATCGTTTCATGTTCGAGAAAGTATGTGGTGGAGAGCGTGTACAAAATTATAACTTTTGAAATGATTGTTAAATACCCGTGCGAAGGCGGGGCTAGGTTATGATAATTAAGCCACTGTCAACATCGATAATTGTTTTGGTAGGTAGTTTTGCATGTTGCCTTATTATTGTTGAATAATTGTCGCACACATGTAGCATTCGTTTTACAAAAATGTGTAAATAGCGCTGACGTGCAGTTTCTAACTGGAATTGTTGAATTGCCGCAAACCACAACGGAATCGGTCTCCAAAAAAAATTTTTTGTCGTCGTGTACCACTGGAAAACGCCTAACTAAGCTGGATACTTTATGTTTTCTTGGAAACTTAACAATGAAGTATATTACTCCGTTATTGAAAATTTGTTAACTTAGAATTACTTGCCATATCGCTTTGGCTTACATTTAAAGTCTACTCAGTGATCAATATTTTTGAAATTTGTCTGTATCCAATATTATAGGATTTACAACATTCAATTCACCCAAAACTATGGAGTAAGTGATATTGTCCAAATCTGTTACAAGAGCCCTATTTATGGCCATTAGAAATTCGAAAAAATGGCACGCGTTAATGTCGGTTATTTTGTATAAATTGTTAACAGCCTCAGTTCATTTGTCGATTCGCTTTGTATTTCAGTGTTTATGAAAAATTTACGGTCACTGGATTGAATAAGTACTTATAATTTAAATTAAATTCATTAAAATCGTCAATATCTGGAGTTTCAGCTATGTATATTAACGCAGTGTCAATCATATTTATGCTTTGCGCTTGTCTATGGTGCATTTTCACTGTGCTAATCAACGGATAAATTTGATTAATGCCTACCTGAAGAACTGTTGTCATGTGCGATCGGGGGAAAACGTGAAATATTTTCTGTTTCTCGGAAAACGGTGAGGTGATTCGTCAAATTCGTTTGATGTGTTAAGTATTCATATTAATCCCAAACTGCTACATTTCTGCGAATCATAAAAGTTGAAACCACGGTAGGAGATAACAGGACTCGCCTTACCACTACAAGAGGCCGCCCGCAGCGAGGAGTACTATTCCCCACATTAAGAAGCCTAGTCATACACAACCCACTTGAAATGCTAACTAACAATGGGACTCGCCATTGTTATTTTAATTCGGAGAAAATTCAAGGACACAATCTGTAACTACCTGAAAGGTGTATATGACTAATATGGCCAGATATGTTTTTTTTCACGCAGCATTCCACTCTGCGGTGGAAGTAGCATGTTAACCTGGCCATAGTCAAAGCCACTAAAGCACTAATGGTGTGAATCCACCACTTGTGCAATAGTGCATACTACTTACTTACTATACTGACATAGACACCGCTTACGCGATTATAGAAGAGTTAACAACAACGCGCCAGTCGTTTTTTCTTTTCGATACGTGGCGCCAATTGGATATTCCAAGCGTAGCCAGGTCCTTCTCCATCTCCTCCTTCCAACGGAGTGGAGGTATTCCTCTTCCTCTGCGTCCCCCGGCGGGTACTGCGCCGAATACTTTCAGAGCTGGAGGTTTTCATCCATCCGGATAACATGACCTAGCCAGCGTAGCCGTTGTCTTTTAATTCGCTGAACTATGTCAATGTCGTCGTATATCTCATACAGCTCATCGTTCCATCGAATGCGATACTCGCCATGGCCAACGCGCAAAAGACCATAAATCTTTCGCAGAAACTCGTAGATGTTGTCATCGTCCAAGCCTCTGCACCATATAGCTGGACGGGAATAATGAGTGACTTATAGAGTTTGGTTTTTGTTCGTCGAGAGAGGACTTTACTTCTCAATTGCCTACTCAGTCCGGAGTAGAAATTGTTGGCAAGAGTTATCCTGCGTTGAATTTCCACGCTGACATTGTTGGTGGTGTTAATGCTGGTTCCAAGATAGATGAAATTATCTACAACTTCAAAGTTATGACTGTCAACAGTGACGTGAGAACCAAGTCGCGAGTGCGACGACTGTTTGTTTGATGACAGGAGATATTTCGTCTTGCCCTCGTTCACTGCCAGACCCATTTGCTGTGCTTCCTTGTCCAGTCTGGAGAAAGCAGAACTAACGGCGCGGGTGTTGAGGCCGATGATATCAATAGCATCGGCATACGCCAGCAGCTGGGTTAAGTTTTGTAGCACGAATTATTTTCTCCAGCAGCAGATTGAAGAAGTCGTACGATAGTAACCTTGTCTGAAACCTCGTTTGGTATCAAACGCCTCGGAGAGGTCCTTCCCGATCCTGACGAAGCTTTTGGTGTTGCTCAAAATCAGTTTACACAGCCGTATTAATTTTGCGGGGATAACAAATTCAGACATCTCGGCATAAAGGCAGCTCCTTTTCGTGCTGTCGAAAGCAACTTTGAAATCGACGAAGAGGTGGTGTGTGTCGATTCTCCTTTGACGGGGTTTTTCCAAAACTTGGCGCATGGTGAATATCTGGTCGGTTGTTGATTTTCCAGGTCTCAAAGCCACACTGATAAGGTCCAATCAGTTTGTGGACGGTGGGTTTTAATCTATTAGACAATACGCTCGATAGAACCCTGAACGTGATGTTGGGAAGGCTTATCCCACGCAGTTGGCGCAGATCAGAGATCTCTCTTTTTGTAGATTGGGAAGAGCACACTTAAATTCCAATCGTTCGGCATGCTTTCGTCCGACCATATTTTTCAATGAAGCTGATACATGCCCTTTAGCCGGCAATCCATCGGCCACCGCTGTTTTGTTGTTCTTCAGACGGGTCATTGCTATTCGAACTTTTTCATGGTGGAGCAATGGAACGTCTGCTCCATCGTCATCGATTGGGGAATCAGGTTCGCCTTCTCCTGGCGTTGTACTCTCACTGACATTCGGCAGGCTGGAGAAGTGTTCCCTCCATAATTTAAGTATGCTCTGGGCATCAATCATTAGATCACCTTTGGTGGTTCTACATGAGTATGCTCCGGTCTTGAAAGCTTCTGTTAGTCGCCGCATTTTTTCGTAGAATTTTCGAGCATTACGGCCAGCTTGTCAAGTTCTTCGTACTCACGCATTTCAGTCTCTTTTTTTTCTGTCTGCAAATGCGTCTCGCTTCCCTTTTCAACTCTCTGTATCTATCCCATCCCACACCTGTTGTGGTCGATCGTAACGTTGCGAGGTAAGCAGTCTGTTTTTTCTCCGTTGCGACACAGCACTCCTCGTCATACCAGCTGTACTTTTGTACTTTCCGAAAACCAATGGTTTCGGTTGCAGCTGTTCGTAAGAAGTTTGAAATGCCATCCCACAGTTCCCTTATACCGAGTTGGTGACGAGTGCTCTCAGAGAGCAGGAGTGCGAGCCGAGTAGAAAATCGTTCGGCTATTTGTTGTGATTGCAGCTTCTCGAAGGGTGCGTATCTTGGCTGCAACAAGATAGTGGTCCGAGTCGATGTTAGGACCTCGAAGCGTACGCACTGCTAAAACACTGGTGACGTGTCTTCCGTCTATCACAACATGATCAAACTGGTTGGTGGTATTTCGATCCGGAGACAGCCAGGTAGATTGATGAATTTTTCTTTGCTGGAATCTAGTACTAAAGATAACCATATTTCGGGCCCCGGCGAAGTCGGTCAGCCTCAACCCATTTGGGGATGTTTCCTCGTGGAGGCTGAATTTACCGACTCTTTCGCCAAAGATACCTTCTTTGCCCACCCTGGCGCTAAAGTCGCCAAGCACGATTTTGGTATCGTGGCGGGGGCAGTTCTCGTAGGTGCGCTCCAAGCGCTCATAGAAGGCATTTTTGGTCATCTCGTCCTTCTCTTCCGTCGGGGCGTGGGCGCAAATCAGCGATATGTTGAAGAACTTCGCTTTGAAGCAGATTATGGCTAGACGTTCATCCACACCAACTTTGCGATACTTTATATGGCCACTGTAGTAAATACCACAAGGGACCTACTCGTCTCAATCCTTGTCCCGTCCATCGCATTCCTTGGACAGCGGTGACATCAGCCTTCACTGTAACGAAGACATCATCCAGCTGGGCAGCGGCACCTTCCCAATTAAGGGACCGGACTTTCCAGGTGCATGCCCTCAAATCGTAGTTTTTATTTCGTTTGCCATGGTCGTCATCAAAAGGAGGGTGTCTCATCCGAGGCAGTTGGTAATCGGCGCACAACCCTGCCTTCAAACGAATGTTCTTAGGCTACCCAGAGGATACTTGGTCAAAGACCGGAAGTAGTGAGCTGCTTGAGCCATATATAAAATAATCGTTTCTGGCCAGTCCCAAGTGAATGGCGATCAGAGAACTTTCCTCACTTGAGCGAACTTCTTCACATGACTTCATCCTCCTGCATTAAGGTTGGATTTAGATGAGTCTCACGGCGTTCGTCAACGTGATAGGTTGTCGTAAGTTTCGCGGTCTATATCGTGTGCTATTGTTGACATTGTGACTTATTTTGATTGTGCTCATTTCTTATATACTTGTGTAATAAGAGTGTGAACATTTTGAATATTATATATTAACAGTTATAAATAATAAATTAAAGTGTAATTGCACTTGTGGGTGCTTTAATAGTGCGGCCGGCATGGAGGGTAATGAAGCTGATGGAGCCTACACAGTACCCACCACTGAATACTTGCCCACTAATAAAAATTGTTTGTATGTTACCAACAACAGTAACAATCAACAAAACCAATTC
>NW_026091927.1:0-10793 GCF_024586455.1 Bactrocera neohumeralis | reverse complement strand
AAAAAAATTTACTCAAAACGGCTAGTTAGCATAAATAAGTAAAGTTCATATTTTTACGCAACCTGATATCGAATGCATAATGTGTATGTACCAAAAAATCGATTCTACACCTTAATTTAAGATTGTTAAATTGTTCCAAATACACTGTCGCTATTGCTATAGGACAACTCTATGACAACTCCAATAACATCAAAACGGCTAGTTAGCATAAATATGTAAAGTTCATATTTTTACGCAACTTAATATCGATTGCATAATGTGCATGCACCAAAAAATCAATTCTACACCTTAATTTAGGATTGTTAAATTGTTCCATATACACTGTCGCTATTGCTGTAGGACAACTCTATGACAACTCCAATAACATCAAAACGGGTAATTAAAAAAAATGTAAAGTTCATATTTCTACGCATCTTGATATCGATTGCTTAATACGTTTGTACCAAAAAATCGATTCTACACCTTAATATAAGATTGTGAAATTGTTCCAAATACACTGTCGCTATGGCTATAGGACAACTCTATGACAACTCCAATAACATCAAAACGATTAATTAGCAAAAATATGTGAAGTTCATATTTTTACGCTACCTGATTGGATATTGTGTATGTACCAAAAAATCGATTCTACACCTTGATATAGGATTGCAAATATGTTCCAAATACATTGTCGCTATGGCTATAGGACAACTCCAGTAACATCAAAACGGCCAATTAACAGAAATATTTAAAGTTCATATTTTTGCGCTTCTTGATATCGATTGCTTAATGTGTATGTACTAAAAAATCGATTCTACACCTTAAATTAGGATTGCTAAATTGTTCCAAATACATTGTCGCTATGGCTATAGGACAACTCTATGACAACTCCAATAACATCAAAACGGCTAATTAACATAAATATTTAAAGTTCATATTTTTGCGCAACTTGATATCGATTGCTAAATGTGTATGTACTAAAAAATCGATTCTACACCTTAATATAAAATTGTGAAATTGTTCCAAATACACAGTCGTTATGGCTATAGGACAACTCTATGACAACTCCAATAACATCAAAACGGCTAGTTAGCATAAATATGTAAAGTTCATATTTTTACGCAACTTAATATCGATTGCATAATGTGTATGGACCAAAAAATCAATTCTACACCTTAATTTAGGATTGTTAAATTGTTCCAAATACACTGTCGCTATGGCTATACGACAACTCTATGACAACTCCAACAACATCAAAACGGCTAGTTAGCATAAATATGTAAAGTTCATATTTTTACGCAACTTGATATCGATTGCTTAATGTGTATGTACTAAAAAATCGATTCTACACCTTAATTTGGGATTGTTAAATTGTTCCATATACACTAATTTAACATTTTATAAGTGGCTGTAGAGACAGCGTGAGTACGTTGGAATGTACCGTTTGACTTCCATACTCATCTTCGCGTAGTGAAATTTGGTGAACAATTTTGTACTTATTCTGTGAAATGTAGAATTGCGATCGGACAAGTGGCTGTACCAGTGCGTCAACAGTGGTCAGCATAGAACAGTATCCTTTTTTTTTTAAATGAAACCTTTCGTACATACGTTAAAAACAAAGACAGTGAACTATTAATTTCGTTTAATCCCCGTGAGAAGGCTCGGTCAAATCTATTGCTGATTTAAGTGTGTAAAGAAAATAAAAAGTGCTGCAGTAATCACAGGCTATAAGGCGGCAGAACTGCAAATATCGTGTTTGTCGTTCGAGTATCAGTGAGCAGAATATAGCTGAATAAGTGCCGGAATCTGTGAAAGTTTAACACCTTCGGTGGTACATAGAGACCACGAGGGTACTGTACCTGTACCTAAAGTCCAAGGAGCGTGAAATAATTCCGTTACAACGTCAGTGACTAACGGCACGCTCACAGAAATAGCAGTACTGCTACTTGGTGAAAACGAAACACACGAAGCAAGCGGTAGCGGTATATAAGTATATACAGCGGGGCACATCAGCAGACAACGGCAGCGACGAGTATATAAGTGCTCAGCAAACACCAAACGCAGCATAACAACGCAGCAGACAGCAAAGCATCACAGCTGCAGCAGCAAAGCATCGCAGCGGTTAGCAGCAGAACAACGCAGCAGCAAAGCATCGTAGCAGTAGGCGGCGCACGAAGTAAGCAGAACAACGACAGCAGAGAAACGAGAGCTAAGATAAGTTATAATGTAGTTAGTTGAGTAGACGAGTGTGTTATTTGCACTCAGTTGCGATGTAATGTAGTAGAATGTGTAGCTTTTAGCTCGTAAGCAAAATCAGGAATGTAACATTTGTTTCTAAGAACCAAATTAAATTTGTAAAAGCGTATATCTAAATTGATATTTTATAAGCGTTAAGAAAGAAAATTTGTAAGATGGATGCCGAAACCATTAAGGCAATGACGGTAGAGACGTTAAAGGGAAAACTAGGGAACAGGGTTTATGCGTTACGGGTAGGAAAAGAATGCAACTGCGTTTGCTACAACTTTTAGTTTTTGGCGATGAGCAAGATGAAGGAGGATGCGACGACGAATCGGAAAATTCGTTGTACATTGATGTAAATGCGGCTCCATCGAATTCGCAAAGGGTGTTATTTTCGTTGTGTGACATTAAAGACGGTGTTTCAGATTTTCTTGGTGATGATACTTGCGATGTTCGTCACTAGGTTGAGGAATTTGATGATATGGCTAACACGGTCGGTTGGAATAATTTAGAACGATTTGTATACGCTAAACAACTGCTTAAGGGAGCAGCGAAATTGTTTGTACGTGGATTAGTAGGAGTAAAAGATTGGGCTAGTTTAAAGCGTTCTCTTATCGATGAGTTTGGGAAAAATTATGTGCGTCTGAAGTGCATCGAACATTAAGAAACCGGCGTAAACAGCCAAAAGAAAGTTTTTCAAGAATATCTTTATGCTATTTTAGAAATAGGGAAGCAAATCTCTTTAGATGAAAGAAGCGTAGTAGAGTATTTCGTGGATGGCATACCAGACGTTAAGGCGAATAAGAGTATGTTATATCAAGCGAAAACGGTGGGCGAATTGAAAGAACAAATCCGCATATACGAGGAAGTTAGAAGTGTACAAACTACAGTAGGCAAAGGATACGTGGAACGGTTCGCTACAGAGAGTAAAGAATCGATGAAAAAGAAGTGTTTTAAGTGTGACAAGGAAGGTCACATAGCAAGAGCCTGTCCGGAGGCTAGGTCTAGTAATGCCGTTTGCTTTAAGTGCAAACAAAAGGGGCATTATTCTCATCAGTGCAAAGAGCAAAGGGATAAGACGATAAAAAGGGAACGGGTAAATACAATTGATCGCAACGTAGAAACGTCCACCAGAAAAGGGGGAAAGATCTTCGTTGGAAACTATCAACTTTTTTAACCAGCGCCCCAGGGATACGGGGTATCTTTATCGAGGTCCCCGAAAGCAGGGGAGATATGGGTTAGGGAAAAAAACAAAAAATTTCTGGGGTAGGAAAAGGGGGCACAATTGGGCAGTTTTTAACGACCGATATTTCAATAGAGGGGGGTTTTAAATGAAACATTTAATGGTTGGGGAAAGTGATATTCCGAGGGCAGCCCATAATTGAAATGATGTACTTCGATGTCGAGTTAGTTTTTTGAGAAGGTAGTGTTGAGTTCAGAAAAAAGGGGATTCGAAAGAGGAAAAAGCCAAAACAGGGGCGGGGGGATTCCCGGGGGGTGGGGAGCTGAAGTGGTTTTTCACCACCGGTTTCATGCAGTGATGCTTTTAAGTTTTTCAGCTCACCAAAAATGGTGATGTTGAAAGGTTTGTGTCAACTCATTGGGGTGGGGGAGATCAGGGAAGGCAAATTGAAGTTTCCCAGGGAAAAAAAGGACATTACCGAACCGGTATTAAAAAGAGGTCGAAAGTCCGGGGTGACAAGGTTAAACAAAGAGGCCAGGGGATTGTGTTCAAGGGAACGGAAGTTTGGGGAAGTCAGATGGGATCATCGCATCTGCCGATAGACGAAAACCAAAAAGTTTAAAAGTTGGGTTAAAGGTTTTTCCAAAAGCCGGGGTAAAAAGCCAAAACAGATGAAATTGTTATTAAAGGATGAGAAACCGATATTTCAGCGGCCGCAGAGTGTCGCAGGCGGACTCAAAATGTATTGATGAAGAGGTAGCGCGTATGCTTAAGGAGAAGGTATCATTCAAGAGAGTGTGTCGAATACGCCCTCCAGTTGTGTTAGTTAAAGAAACGGAGCAAAAACGGTTTTGTTGCGACTATCGCAAAGATTAACGAGAAAAAATAGTCAGGACAATTTTCCAATGACAGACAGTGGTAGACGAAGCATTAGACAAGGTTACAGGGGTGCAAGGGGTCTTCACCACATTGGACTTGAAGAACGGATTCTATCATGTGCCAATAGAACCAGGGTCTCGCAAATACACGTCTTTCGTAACTCAGAACGGTCAATATGAGTTTTGTTTTGTACCATTTGGTATTAATAATTCGCCGGCGGCATTTTGTAGATACATACGAGCAATTTTTCAGAACATGCTTGCGGATGGAACAGTCATAATATACATGGACGATATCGTCACTTCCTGCCAAGGATGAGATCGAAGAAGGTCGAGGGGAAATTGGGAAAAAGGGGAAAGGGGCATGGGAAGGAAAAAAGGTTTTTACATTAGATGGGGGAAATGCCAAATTTTAAAAGAAAGATTAATTTAAAAAATTTGGGGGAACGGGGGAATTTTTCCTTTGGGGAAAAGAAGAGGGGAAAGGGAGTCAGGGGATTTTATACCAACTAGTAAGGAATTAAAACGATTTTGGTTTAAACATACTTTAACTTTATCCAAAATTTAGTTAATGCGAAGCCGCTAACTGATGCTTTGGTCAGGACGAAAAGTTTGGGGTGGGGGGAACAACCTTTTGCAATTAAGATCTGGGGTGGCCGGAAAGCGCCCGCATTGGAAAATTTTTAACCCACATGGGAAACAGAGGCATGCTGATGCGTCAAAATTTGGACGGGGAACTTACCACAAAGGACGCAGAAGACAACCCTTTTCACCCCCTCGAATATATGAGTCTAAACCCAAAAGGAAAATAGGTTTTGAACTTGAGGTTCTGGCAGCTATAAAAGCATTACAGAAATGGCGTATATACTTAAGAGATATTCAGTTAAAAATAAAGTTAGCGATTGTAAATGGCTTTCGCTATGACAGTCAAGAAACAAGACGAACCAGGCAGGATCATGAGGTGGGCAATGTACCTACAAGAATATAATTATGTGGTTGAACATAGGTCAGGAACTCGCATGAGACACGTAGATGCTCTTAGTTGTGCATACTGCTTATTAGTAGAAGACTCGTTAAAGTTTAGGATAAAAGAGGCGCAAATGCAGGATGATTGATAAGAGCAGTGGAAAATTGTGGAAGTAGAACCATACGAAAACTTTTATTTAAGAAATGACCTACTTACAACGACTTTGTAAAGGAATTGTTGGTGGTACCTTCCAGTATATGGAAGAAGAAATTATAAAGGGTCACAATCAGGGTCACTTGCAGCAAAAGAAATACAGGAGCTAGTAGAGAGAAAATTATTATATACCAAACTTGATCACAAAAGTACAAAGTGTAGTAACTTCGTGTGTAGAGTGCATTGTAATAGATGCGAGAAGGGTTAAGAAAGAGGGCTTGTTGACACCAATCGACAAAGCTTGTGAACTATTAGGTACTTACCATATTGACCATGGGTCCATTAACCGAAACTCGAAAAATAATCATATTTTAGTCATAATAGACGCATTTTTCAAAATTCGTTTGGTTATACCCAACGAAATCAACCGGGGTGGAGGAGGTAATCAATAAATTAGAGAAACAATCCGCAGTTTTCGGCAACCCGAAACGGATTATAACGGACAGAGGAGCGGCTTTTACGTCAAAAGCGTTTAACGAATACTGCACGAAGGAGGGTATACAACACCTGTTGATTGCAACCGGTGGTCCACGAGGCAACGGACAGGTAGAACGCGTTCACAATACCATTGTTCCAATGCTGTCTAAGAAATGCCAAGGTAACCCAACCCAGTGGTACAACCACGTCGCAAAGTACAACAGTTTTTAAATAACACTGCACCCACGCAGTACCAAAAGGTCACCTTTAGAATTCTTACAGGATTAAACATGCGAGTAGTAGATTACCCAGACTTACATGAAATTTTAAAAGATCTCGAAATAGAGGAATTGAATTTAGAACGTGATTCATTAAGAAAGAGTGCTCATGAAAGTATAGAAAAAATACAAAAAGGGAACTGTAAGACGTTTAATCAGAAAAGGATAGAATGCCGCGAATACAACATAGGAGATTTGGTAGCCATTAAAAAAACTCAGTTCAGGTGGCGCAAAATTACGACCAAGTATTTTAGGACCGTACAGGGTTAGTCGCCAAACTAAACCATGACAGGTACGAGGTTGACAAAGTGAGAATACGGAAGGACCTAAAAACACCACTACAAGTGGCAGAAAACATGAAAAGGTGGACTTAATTATTCGAGGGTCGAATAAGAGGTGAGAATGCCGGTGTAGGAAGAAATAAAATATAGAATAATATGTTCCAAATACATTGTCGCTATGGCTATAGGACAACTCCATCACATCAAAACGGCCAATTAACAAGAAATATTTTAAGTTCATATTTTTACGCTTAACTTGATATACGATTGCAATTAATACGCCGTATTCTTTTGAAAAATCAATTCTACACCTTAATTAGGATTGCTAAATTGTTCCATATCCAATAACATCGACGGGTGTCGCTATTGCTATAGGACAACTCTATGACAACTCCAATAACATCAAAACGGCTAGTTAGCATAAATATGTAAAGTTCATATTTTACGCAACTTAATATCGATTGCATAATGTGTATGGACCAAAAAATCAATTCTACACCTTAATTTAGGATTGTTAAATTGTTCCAAATACATTGTCGCTATTGCTATAGGACAACTCTATGACAACTCCAATAACATCAAAACGGCTAGTTAGCATAAATATGTAAAGTTCATATTTTTACGCAACCTAATATCGATTGCATAATGTGTATGTACCAAAAAATCAATTCTACACCTTAATTTAGGATTGTTAAATTGTTCCAAATACACTGTCGCTATTGCTATACGACAACTCTATGACAACTCCAATAACATCAAAACGGCTAGTTAGCATAAATAAGTAAAGTTCATATTTTTACGCAACCTGATATCGATTGCATAATGTGTATGTACCAAAAAATCGATTCTACACCTTAATTTGGGATTGTTAAATTGTTCCATATACACTGTCGCTATTGCTGTAGGACAACTCTATGACAACTCCAATAACATCAAAACGGCTAGTTAGCATAAATATGTAAAGTTCATATTTTACGCAACCTGATATCGATTGCATAATGTGTGTGTACCAAAAAATCAATTCTACACCTTAATTTAGGATTGTTAAATTGTTCCAAATACACTGTCGCTATTGCTATAGGACAACTCTATGACAACTCCAATAACATCAAAACGGCTAGTTAGCATAAATAAGTAAAGTTCATATTTTTACGCAACCTGATATCGATTGCTTAATGTGCATGTATCAAAAAATCGATTCTACACCTTAATTTAGGATTGTTAAATTGTTCCAAATACACTGTCGTTATTGCTATAGGACAACTCTATGAAAGCTCCAATAACATCAAAACGGCTAAATAGCATAAATATGTAAAGTTCATATTCTTACGCAACTTGATATCGATTGCTTAGTGTGTATGTACCAAAAAATCAATTCTACACCTTAATTTAGGATTGTTAAATTGTTCCATATACACTGTCGCTACTGCTGTAGGACAACTCTATGACAACTCCAATAACATCAAAACGGCTAGTTAGCATAAATAAGTAAGTTCATATTTTTAGGCAACCTGATATCGATTGCATAATGTGTATGTACCAAAAAATCAGTTCTACACCTTAATTTAGGATTGTTAATTTGTTCCAAATACACTGTCGCTATTGCTGTGGGACAACTCTATGACAACTCCAATAACATCAAAACGGCTAGTTTGCATAAATATGTAAAGTTCATATTTTTACGCATCTTGATATCGATTGCATAATATGTATGTACCAAAAAATCAATTTTACACCTTAATTTAAGATTGTTAAATTGTTCCAAATACACTGTCGCTATGGCTATACGACAACTCTATGACAACTCCAATAACATCAAAACGGCTATTTGCATAAATATGTAAAGTTTCATATTTTTACGCGATTGCTTGATATCGATTGTAGTGTATGTATCAAAAAAATCGATTTTACTAATATGTAAAGTTCATATAAGAATATCGATTGCATAAATTGTTCCAAATACAAATCGCTATTGCTATGGGACAACTCTATGACAACTCCAATAACATCAAAACGGCTAGTTAGCATAAATAAGTAAAGTTCATATTTTTACGCATTTTGATATCGATTGCTTAATGTGTATGCATCAAAAAAATCAATTCTACACCTTAATTTAGGATTGTTAAATTGTTCCAAATACATTGTCGCTATTGCTATAGGACAACTCTATGACAACTCCAATAACATCAAAACGGCTAATTTGCATAAATATGTAAAGTTCATATTTTTACGCATAATGATATCGATTGCATAATATGTATGTACCAAAAAATCAATTTTACATCTTAATTTAAGATTGTTAAATTGTTCCAAATACATTGTCGCTATTGCTATGGGACAACTCTATGACAACTCCAATAACATCAAAACGGCTAGTTAGCATAAATATGTAAAGTTCATATTTTTACGCAACTTGATATCGATTGCTTAATGTGTATGTATCAAAAAATCGATTCTACACCTTAATTTAAGATTGTTAAATTGTTCCAAATACACTGTCGCTATTGCTATAGGACAACTCTATGACAACTCCAATAACATCAAAACGGCTAATTAACATAAATATGTAAAGTTCATATTTTTACGCATCTTGATATCGATTGCATAATATGTATGTACCAAAAAATCAATTTTACACCTTAATTTAAGATTGTTAAATTGTTCCAAATACACTGTAGCTAATGCTATAGGACAACTCTATGACAACTCAAATAATATCCAAAAGGCTTAATGCATGAATATGCAAAGTTCATATATTTATGCAACCTGATATCGATTGCATAATGTTTATGTATCAAAAAATCAATTCTACACCTTAATTTAAGATTGCAAAGTTATTCCAAATTCACTGTCGCTATTGCTATAGAACAACTCTATGACAACTCCAATTAAAATCAAAACGGCTAATTTGCATAAATATGTAAAGTTCATATTTTTACGCATCTTGATATCGATTGCATAATAAGTGTTTACCAAAAAATCAATTTTACATCTTAATTTAAGATTGTAAAATTGTTCCAAATACACTGTCGCTATTGCTGTAGGACAACTCTATGACAACTCCAATAACATCAAAACGGCTAGTTAGCATAAATATGTAAAGTTCATATTTTTACGCAACTTGATATCGATTGCTTAAATGTATGTATCAAAAAATTTTTACCTTAATTTAAGATTGTTAAATTGTTCCAAATACACTGTCGCTATTGCTATAGAACAACTCTATGACAACTCAATAACATCAAAACGGCTAATTTGCATAAATATGTAAAGTTCATATTTTTACGCATGTTGATATCGATTGCATAATATGTATGTATCAAAAATCAATTCTACACCTTAATTTAGGATTGTTAAATTGTTCCAAATACATTGTCGCTATTGCTATTGGGCAACTCTATGACAACTCCAATAACATCAAAACGGGTAATTAGCATAAATATGTAAAGTTCATATTTTTACGCATCTTGTTATCGATTGCTTAATGTGTATGTATCAAAAAATCAATTCTACACCTTAATTTAGGATTGTTAAATTGTTCCAAATACACTGTCGCTATTGCTATAGGACAACTCTATGACAACTCTAATAACATCAAAACGGCTAGTTAGCATAAATATGTAAAATTCATATTTTTACGCAACTTGATATCGATTGCTTAGTGTGTATGTACCAAAAAATCAATTCTTCACCTTAATTTAAGATTGTAAATTGTTCCAAAACACTGTCGCTATTGCTATAGACCAACTCTATGACAACTCAATAACATCAAAACGGCTAATTTGCATAAATATGTAAAGTTCATATTTTTACGCATCTTGATATCTATTGCATAATATGTATGTACCAAAAAAATCAATATGTAAAGTTCATATTTTTACGCAACGTGAGATCGATTACTTAATGTGTATGTACCAAAAAATCAATTCTACACCTTAATTTCGGATTGTTAAATTGTTCCAAATACACTGTCGCTATTGCTTAGGACAACTCTATGACAACTCCAATAACATCAAAACGGCTAGTTAGCATAAATAAGTAAAGTTCATATTTTTGCGCAACTTGATATCGATTGCTTAATGTATATGTACCAAAAAATCGATTCTACATCTTAATTTAGGATTGCTAAAATGTTCCAAATAAACTGTCGCTATTGCTGTAGAACAACTCTATGACAACTCCAATAACATCAAAACGATTAATTAGCATAAATATGTAAAGTTCATATTTTTACGCAACTTGATATCGAATGCTTAATGTTTATGTACTAAAAAATCGATTCTACACCTTAATATAAGATTGTAAAGTTGTTCCAAATACACTGTCGCCATTGCTATAGAACAACTCTATGACAACTCA
>NW_026091926.1:0-7584 GCF_024586455.1 Bactrocera neohumeralis | reverse complement strand
TTTTTTTTTTTATATTTCCGAAAAAGTAAAAAATACCCTGAATTATGTACCTTCTTTTTCAGTTAAAATAACATTAATTTATTTTCGAAACATAATAGTGCCCTTAAAAATTTTTTTTTATTGCTTATTAGCATATAATAAAAAGGTTATTTTTTATGAAATTATTTATATACAAAACCCATTTGGGTTTTTGTACGTGCTCAAAGATTTTGTCCTCCATTTTTCTTAAGTACTGTTCCCCTTTGTGTCAAATGCTGTCAATGCGCTTGGCCTCACTTTCAATATTTTTTTTCGAAATCATTATTTTCGACTTTTATCGTTTTTGTTTTTTATATGTTAACAATATTATAATGAGTATTTTTTTTTCACTTTTAATATGTTTTTTACAGTTTATAATTTTTTTTAATTATTTTTGATTTTAAATTGAATTTGTTTGTTTCATATATTTTTTTTTCCTTTTCTATTAGAACTTTTTTATTTTTTGTTAACTGGGACCCATGTAAAAATACCATCTCAAAGGGGGGGTGATATAAGAGACAAGGTCCTTTTTACCTTAGAACCAAAAAATTTACGTTGTCATTTATGTGTATAATTTTTCAAAAAAATATAAAATATAAAAAAATAAGAATCCATAGTTTGAAGTTTGTAAAGATTTTTTTAAGGGGCTATTTAACAAAATTTTTTCTGAAGGTTTAGATTAGATAAACTGAGGATTTTTATATGCATTCCTACCTTTCTTCTGTTGAATTTTCTAGTTTCAAAAATATATACATAATACGCCCCGGCTGCTTAAGTCCATTTCGCCCTTTTCACAATTAACTAACTTCAACCCTCGACGTAACTCCCAGGCAACTTTTTATATTAAAAGGGTTAAAGGGGATACTGGGGATATTTGAGATTAGGTTTTTGAAAACTTAACTATGGAAAAATTGAGGTTTAAGAAAAATATGAGCCCATTTTGAGAAAAAAAGTTGGCTAGTTAAATATTCTTAGAACATTTGAAAAGAAAATTGGCGAAAAACCAAAAATGCAATTTAAGCGGAAGATGGAGTATCGAAGCAAAAGGGAAAAAGCCTTTTGTTTATTGATTCATTTAAAGACAAAACTTTTTTTATCCCTTTTTCGCAACAAAAGGTTAAAAGAGAAATTTTTTTGTTACAAAGGGTTTTAAACCAAATGAGCAGAAAAGGGGTTAAAACCAAAGGATGGGTGACGAAGAGGAAATCCGGAGTCTGTTGTCCGCCCGTCCGTCTGTCCGTCCGTCTGTCCGTCCGTCCGTCCCCTGTAATTTTGAGTAAAAATTAAGAACGATGAAACTTGGAAGATTTGGCTCCATAAGAAGGTAAGTTCGAAGATGGGAAAAGGGCCCAGCCACCCCCACAAAATGGGGGGAAACCCGAAAACCAAAAAGGGGTGTCAAATAAGCCTAAAAAAGGTAAAAAAGGGAAATTTGGCAAAAGAATGCATTGGGGAGGGGATATTTGAGAATTTTTTTGGGAAAAGTGGGGGCCCCCCCGCTTACTAAGTTTTTTTGTACAGGTCCGAAACTACTATAGCTATGTACCAACCAAACTCGCAGAGTCGTTTCCTTATGTGGCTTATATACAGTTCAAAACAGCAACTGGATAATAACCACGCCCACCTCCCAGCAAAGGTTTTGTTGAAAATCACTGCGCGGCGTTAACTGACTAACAAAACGCCAAACACTAATTTACGAATGAAATGACAGAAGGAAGCTTGCAGCCAGGCTTTTAAAAATTGAAAATATGGGCCGCACACCCCCACTTATGGACCAAACCATATCTCGGGAACTTACTAGACCGATTTCAATGAAATTCGGTATGTATTTTCAATATCCTGATGACATGTACAAATATAGGTGAAATCGGTTCACAACTACGCCTTCTTCCAAGATAACGTTATTTTGAATTCCATCTGAGTTTCTCTGTATAAAACGAGCATATACATTAGAACCAATGATGATAGCAGACAAAGCTTTACACAAATACGGTATTTGAGCTGAGGTATCTCGTGGAAACGGTCGATCGACTATAACTTTTCAAGGTCCCTGATGATTTAACACGAAGAACCCAGTGCCTAAATCCCAACCTAATCTAATTTTTCACCGAAAATATCGGTGAAACTCTCCTGTACATTTCATATGGACCAGAGTGCATCATTTATACTCTCATGTCAGTTCAAAAGGGATCTCGATTATCCCCATCGGGGAAAGTAAAAATGTCGGTAAACCCCGAACTTACCCTTCCTTACTTGTTTTGTAGATTTTTAAAATTTTGTTTTTTTGCTACAAAAAAAGTTTTGTTTGGCAATCACCTTTCTTCGACAAAATTTTTTTTGCCAGAAGTTTGTTTTGAGTTATGAGAACAGGAAGAGTCGGAGGTCAGATCTAGAGAATGGGGGAATGCAAGCACTGAAGTCCATTTCATGGTTTTTTGTCATGTTTTCACTGTTTGTGGATTGTCTGAAAAACATCTTTCCTTTTTTTTCAAATGCGCCGTTTTTCCGGCGATTTGTTTCAAACGGCCAATGACGCCATGAATATTGGTTTGTTCCCCGCTTTAATTGTTCATAGTGAGCAGTTCATTCGGATGACTATCGATTGATTTTTTTAATGAAAATGTGCCATGCTTTACCATTGTCCCTATCGGTGCAAAAACTCAGGCTTATAGCGTTCATCTTCAAAAACTGCCCAATTATAACTTGCTTTTTTTTTTTGGCAAAAAAGCTTTGGGGGAACCCGCTTTGGAAAAACCAAAAAAACCAAATAACTCATTTCCCAAAAACCTCATTTTAGTATAGCAGTCTTTTTAATAATGCGAAAAACATTCAATCTAAATATTTTCAAATGGGGGTCCTTTATTTATTCGCCACAATTTCTTTTTACATCTTCATTGACCTGTTTTTATCGAGCCCCCATCATCAGGCGCGCTAATGCCGCCTTTTAGAACTGACGGCACGAGGCATGGACTCCCCATAAAATTGCGGCCAGGGGATTAACGCGTAAAATTAAGACAAAAACATACAATACAATGGTTTTTTGTTGTTGCTGTGCTGCTGGCGATTGGCGCGTGCCACGGCAGTCGCATTAATCCCAAATTTTTTAGACGAGACATTGATGAGAAAGCAGGCAGAAGAGCAAAAAAGAAAAGAAGTTTAAAACGGAAAGAAAAACAACGAAAAAAATGGGAGCTTTTTACGCACAAGAAGGATTTACACGCACGCTGCGGGAACCCATCACCACCGCCCCCAAGGGAAATTACACGAGCTGAGAAATCGGGGTTATGAAAACGACAGAAAGGCCTAAATGCCCAAGTTTGTGGCACCCCCGACGGCAAATACGAGCCCGACCAACCGCCAGTGCAGCAAGATTTGGTCTTTTGGTCAGCGGTTAAAAGTTTAAAGGGGGCGGAATTTCAAGATGTTGAGATTTGAGCGGCGCAAAGGGACGGCAGGGGAAAATTTCGTTTGAGGGGGCGAATGCAGACGCATTCATCCCAAAGGGATTGATTGGATAGCTTGAGTTGAGTAGCGGTGTTTAATTTTTAGGTTTTGTGGCGCAGCAAAATGTGGAAAAAATTATTTTTGGATAAGATTTAACTTATCTACTAGTAGAAGACAGGGATTGCGAAAGGGCCGTGTTTAAATGAGTTTAAATTTGGGAAACGGTCGGAGCTGAAAATTTGGGTGCTTTCATGCAAGGAGGTGAGGGCCCAATGAGGGGGAAATGCTGATTGAGAGATGAAAAAACCAGATTGATAAGAAATTAATCTAAATAGCGGAACCACACTGATTGATTTTTAACATTTCGAAAAAAAAACCAAAAAAAAAAATACGCAGAATTTAATTTTTTTTTAAAGAAACAGGAAAATTGAAAATAATTTTTAATGAAATTTGTTTTTTTTTATCGATTATTTTCAATTTTTTTTGTTTAGAGTGATAATTTTAAATATGAATTAGTTTTAATTATTTTTTTTAAAACTTTTTTAAATGATATTTTTAAAAAAGGTTTTTTCTTTTTTTTTCATCTAAATTTTGAAATTGAAAAAAAAACATTTATTTCCCAAGGACAATCCAAAGCGAGTCTAAATTCATTTCTCCGTTGCAGAGACTTAGCAAACAAAGGGTCTTTTATAAATTTTTAAAACCCACAGTAAAACTTTTTTTAAGAATTAATGAAGCTAAAAGAATTTTAAAAATTTTATAGTTTATATAAATTTTTGACCGACTGTCACAAAAAACACATTTTCAGTTAAAGGTGGAGCCAGGCTAAATTTTTTCAGTTTTTGGCCCCAAAAACTTTTTTAGGTTCCCCAAACCCCCGTTGTCGTAATTTTAGTCAGCTGTTGATGTTTTTGGGAACCTTTCTGGGTTGGTTTCGGTTTTTAAAGTTTTCCCCAGGCTATTTTTTCCCTTTTGGGTCAAAAAAACAAAATTTTTTTACAACTTTTTAAATATTGTTTTGATAAAAAAAATATAAACCCTTGAAATAAAGTCCAAAAAAGACAAAACCCTTTAAAAGAAAATATTAAAAAAAAAAAACCAATGGAACTATTTATTAATTAAGACCCAGAGCTGAATTTTGGATTTATTTTATTTTTATATAAAATTTTAAAAAAAAAATGTTGAAAGGCTAAAAATTTTAGAAAAATATTTAAATAATTTAGGCTTTGCAAATTGATGGTTAAAATTTATTTTTTGTTAATTTTCCTAAGTTCCTATATCTTCCATTTTTTCGACTACTCGAAATTTATTAAAAATTTTGATTATAATAAATACGTTTTTAACATTTTTAAGCTAATTATTGCAAGTAATGTTTATCGATAGTTCGATATTTTTTCTTGATAGATTTTAAAAATTTTTTGATTAAAATTATCGATTATAATATCAAATGATATTTTAATATTTTTAAAAAGATTTCAAATAATAGTTTATAGTAGATATTTTTTCCTTGATCGATTTTTAAATTTGGTTTTTTTGCTCCCAAACAATTATCGCATTATTATCGATTAAATAAAAATTACCGATGTTTTAAATATTCTTTAAACTAATGATTTAAAGGGAAAGCAGATAATTGATTATTTTTTTCACTGAATAATTTTCGAAAATTTGATTATTATACCCCAATTGGGTTTTTTTAAAATTTTAAGCTTTTAAAATTTTTTTGTGATTTAATAGAGGTTTTTATAAAAAAATTATTTATAATTATTTAATTATTATGATTATAATACGCTTTCGTTGTTTTAAATTCTGGGGCCAAATTCTAAAAATATTTATCGATAGTTTGATATATTTTTTTGATCGATTTTTATCGGAAAAATATTTTTGCTTCTATTTTCCTCCTTCCTTCATATTCCCCTTTTTTTTACCAAAAAAAGTAATGACTACAAAAAAATTCAGAGTTGGGGATATTATTGCATTTCAGTATTTTTGCGAGATGTTGCATATCGGCTATAATGCAAAAATATCTACGAAAGAAAGATTTATATGATAAACAAATTTTTAAACTGATAATGCTTTCCAAAAAATTTTTTTCAACAAATCAAGGGGGTTATCAAACGAGGTCTACACTTTTGATTATAGTTTAATCGATTGTATTAAAATTTTGGGACCAGTAACTCTATTTTTTAAAAATTATTTTCTTGTTTGGAATTGGGTTTTTGACCCAAAATATATATATTATCAATATATTGATAAAACATATTTCATATATATGTATATGCAGACCCCCCATAGGGTTATTCAAACTAGATCTTTAATAACAAAAAAAACTTAATAAAGCTTCCCCAAAAAATTTTAATAATTAATTGTATATTCTGATCTTTTTTTCAAGGTTGTTTCAAGAATTTTTTAAAAGAAATGAGAGAAATAAACCTGGGGAATTACTATATATTGGTCTGAGTTTTGAGATATCCGCTGAAATTTCGCCCCATGCTTTGCCTTTAAGAAACAATTATTAGCCGGAATCAACGATTTCGGATTACTTAGCATATAGTCATTATACAAACTGAACGACTCATGATGTTCTTGTGTATAGGAAACTTTATTTGAGAAGATATTTTTTGTCAAATTCGGCAAGAATCGTTATTTTGGCAACAATGGAGAATCTCAAACGAATTTTTCATCGGACACCAATAAGAAGTAATGCTATACAAACTGAAAAGTCGAATAAAGTGCTCGGGGTGATTTTTTGAGGTTAGATTTTTTCATGCATTAGTATTGACAGATCACGGGATTTCAGACATGGTGTCAAAGAGAAAGATGCCTGTATGCTTGACATTTCATCATGAATAGATCACTAACGAGCAACGCTTGCAAATCATTGAATTTTATTACCAAAATCAGTTTCGGTTCCGAGAAAATCCGCTTTTTTATCGATAAATTTTGTTCAGCGATGAGGCTCATTTCTGGTTGAATGGCTACGTAAATAAGCAAAATTGCCGCATTTGGGGTGAAGAGCAACCAGAAGCCGTTCAAGAACTGCCCATGCATCCCGAAAAATGCACTGTTTGGTGTGGTTTGTACGCTGGTGGAATCAGTGGACCGTATTTTTTCAAAGATGCTGTTGGACGCAACGTTACGGTGAATGGCGATCGCTATCGTTCGATGCTAACAAACTTTTTGTTGCCAAAAATGGAAGAACTGAACTTGGGTGACATGTGGTTTCAACAAGATGGCGCTACATGCCACACAGCTCGCGATTCTATGGCCATTTTGAGGGAAAACTTCGGAGAACAATTCATCTCAAGAAATGGACCCGTAAGTTGGCCACCAAGATCATGCGATTTAACGCCTTTAGACTATTTTTTGTGGGGCTACGTCAAGTCTAAAGTCTACAGAAATAAGCCAGCAACTATTCCAGCTTTGGAAGACAACATTTCCGAAGAAATTCGGGCTATTCCGGCCGAAATGCTCGAAAAAGTTGCCCAAAATTTGACTTTCCGAATGGACCACCCAAGACGCAGCCGCGGTCAACATTTAAATGAAATTATCTTCAAAAAAGTAAATGTCATGAACCAATCTAACGTTTCAAATAAAGAACCGATGAGATTTTTTGCAAATTTTATGCGCTGGGCACAGCCGAAGCCCTGCAGAGGAAACCCAAGGCAGAGCATTCTATGGTTAATTGAACTTTTTACCGCCTCAACGGCATTCTTTAGATAATCACAACAACACAAACAAAGGAAAAGCAAAAAACCCAAAAAAGGGCAAGAGGGTTTTTAGCACTTTGATGTGTGGTGTGTGTAGTTAAAGTAATCTGCCCAGCAGCGCAGCGGCTTGCAACCTGTCCCTTCGAGCAAAAAAAGCCTCACAGAATCACACTCAGCACAAGAAAAAGCAACAACAACAAAGTCATGCATTTGCAAAATCGCCAAGTAAGAAAATGTGAAAGTGTGGGAAGGCAGAAGAAGGCTGGTAGTACGCGAGTTGCACAAATGAATGGTGCGTTGCGATGCAGCAGCCTTTGTGGTTGTTTTCTGCGCAAAATATATATGTATGTAGATATGTGTTTTTTTCGGCTTGGTTGTTGAACCATTGTTGCACCAAACACATATGAAATTTTGT
>NW_026091925.1:0-8912 GCF_024586455.1 Bactrocera neohumeralis | reverse complement strand
CGATTGTCTACCCCCACCAGTGGCGGCAGCCTGCATAGAAAAGCTACATTACGGCTCCGACGGTCACATACGAATCGTTGATCTCCGTACGCAAAACGGAACGCTAACCAGACCGCTCGTGAAGCTATGCTTTCTGCCAACTTCCGGCGATCGCGAATCCGAAAAACCGGAAAAACCGAACCGACAATATCGCGATATAATAAAATCACTAAATTAAATACGAAAACGAAAAATACGCAAATATAAACCGTAAATAAAGAAAACAAACAAAAACTGGTCGATCAATACGACGGCCCATTCATGCCACATATCGTGGCACGATGGCCCATATCAACTTACAATGACAGATATGCATAATTAACCATCTCATTTACCGCAGATTACCATGGATGTAGATACGCCAGTTGCAGCCGCTCGGGCGGCAACCAATGTGCTACGCAACGGGCCTGCACCAGCGCCCCGAACGGTAGTTGCAACAGCACCGGCTGCTGCTCCGGCAACCACGCCAGCAACTGCACCGACAACAACGCCGGTACCTGTACCGGCGACCTCGCCTGCAGCGGTACCTGCACCCGCGCCTCGTGGTGGCACCCGACCACCACCGACCACATCGAGGACTTCGGAGATCCATCAGATAAAGTGCCCCATCTGTCGACGCCCACACCGGCTGCACCATTGTGGCATATTTCGGGGTATGCGACCCGTGCAACGGCAGCAAGTTGCCCAGGCCCACGGGCATTGCCATAACTGCCTGTCACATACACATGTGACCGCAGCGTGTGAGTCACGCGGGCTGTGCCAAATATGCCACAGGCCGCATCACACGCTGCTACATCGCAGCGCGGGCACGCGAGGTGAATCGGCTACCCATCCAGCGCGGCCGCATACCCCACTCCCAATCCGCAACGCGTGGCGCATCCCATCGACGCGGAACCTCTTTGCGGCATCGACAGCCTGGGCCACCACCTCGTCGGTCTACTGGGCTGAGCAGCGTTGTGGCTACGCTGCAACAACTGCAGCGCCTTTTAGGCTAAACAGCCGTTTAGGGGGGCCGGGATGGCTAAATGAGAACCTGACCCCCCTCTTAGTATAATAAAACTACACCCCACTCATACACACCACACTCAACACGACTACACCATCTACATCATCCACACATCATTTCATCACACTCTCATCTCATCATTATCTACACCACACCTTTCACACCACACCCGAGGACACCAAACACAAGTAACAAAAGGGACTGGCGGACGGCGCCAGCCTCTCTTTCATACGATCCGTGCGCTTACACATACGTGTCATCCCAGTCGTCAGGTTTTTCTCCGTTTTAATTCGCTACCACAGAGACATCGCCAAATCACCGGGTAAGTGCCGCGAGTTTTATCAACCTTTTTTACAATGGAGAAGTTTCCAGAAGTAGGAAGAAGAAAGCCACAATTTGGAAACAATAAATTCAAATTGAGGTGCAGCGCCTCAAAATTGGAAGCTCCAATGGATTTGAGTGATCACGAAGGCTTTTTCGTATACGTAGCACATCAATTTTGCCCGCAATATTTTCGTCATTGTAATATAAATCAAAACTTATATCCATTTTTTATTTATTTTAATGTTTATTCACTTTTTCGCGAGCGACAACTAAATTCAATTGTTTAAATATGTATGTCGTCTAAAAAATTTTAGCTGTTTCACTATCTGTCAAATTTCCCTTTCTTAGGTTGGCAACGCCATTCATACTTCGACCGAACTTAGTTGAAGTTCCTCTGCGAATGGTAGGCATCTTGCCGCGGTGCAGGGGCTGAGGCGCAAGGCATACTCGGTATCCCCCAGCCGGTGTGAATGGTGCCGAAGGGCACTGCTCAGGCAGGATGTCGGGTACCGCATGCGTGCGTCAACCAAGAGCTACCACCTCCTAATCCAGGGTGTTATGCGACTCCCGTGCCCATTGGATGATTTGCAGCCAGGAGGTAAATTCGGCTGTATTCGAACGGAGCCTCCCCAACACCGGGCCGAATTGGGGAGTAACTGTGGCCTTACCGCGTCAGGGGGCTCTGGCGTGGCGGACCTCCTAGTTCCCCATTATAGTAGTAGACCCGACAGCTCACCATGCTGAGCCAAGGGTCGTAAGACCAAGATGAATCAGCACAAAACAACCACAACAACAACAACAAACAACCCAACTACAAGGCAACGACCCAGGACAACGACCACGGACAAAGAGCAGGCAAGCAGCGTTGGCAAAGAGGGTCAGGGAGCTAAGCGGAAGTTTAGCTTCCTTGACGCTCTCTCGCCGGAGGAGCGGGCGTTGTTTGAGGAGCACGCGAGAGATGACGACGACGACGTGCCCTCATGCAGCGGCGCTCGCCTGGCGAGAGTGTCCTCAGCCGCCGCAGCAGCTACGAGCGGCGCCAAGACCACCCTAAGTAGGCCTAGCGGGTCGGACTCGGGGGAGTCGCATCGGGCAGAGACCGATGGCGCTCGTAGCAGGAGGAGAAGGCGCAGAAGAGGTGGGCAACGCCCTCTCCCAGCAGCTGGAAAGCCCGGCGGGTGTGACGACCCGCACAGGAAGGGTATGAGTGGTGCCAGCATGAAGTGGTACCTGCGTTATCTTCGGGATGGGAAGACTCCCGAGGAGGCGGAAGCTTCAGTAAGAGGACGGAAGGATGGGAGCAATGCATCCCCAGCAAAGAAGCGCAACAGGGCCGTGTCAGCTCGCACGCAAGGCAGCGGCACTAGAAACCGAGGCCCGGTCAGCACAACTAGGACCGCAAGGCGTGGTGACGGAAGGGCAGCGCCCAAGGACACCTACGCCCAAACTGCGAAGCGGAAAAGCGGCCAGCTCACGCCGCAGGAGCCCCCCAGTTCCAAAAGGATGAAGGGTGGCAGCACCAGGGAAGCCGGAAGTCAACCATCCGTACCAGCTCCACACCGGGAGGAGGAGGGGAGGCGCAGATATGCGGATACTGTTAAAGTCATCCGCATGGCTGTACTTCCTCAAGACTACCCGGCGCGGTTGCTCGGATCGGAGGAACTTACCGCGCTCCAGGACATCATTATGTCAACACAGAATATTCCCACAGATAATTGGGACCCCATTCTGGTAAATATATGCACAGCTGCATTACCAGAAAAATCGTTACTTCTGTGGGAGCAATCGCTCTCATCGCGAAGAAAGTGCCCAACGTGGCAGCAAATGAAAGAATTTCTTACTACCCAATATGAAATCGCAGAAAGGGTAGATAAAAAACTAGTCAGAACGAAAAACGTTCAAAACGACCTCAATAGAAGCTTCAATAGACCCCAAGCAAGTAGTCACAATAATTTAAATAGAAGCTTTTTTAAGAATCAATCGTTCACTTCTGAACAATATAAGCAACCGTCATGCGAACTTTGTAGAGGAGGTCACAAACTAAAATCATGCGAAAAATTCAAAAAAATGAATGTTAGCGATCGAAACAATTTCGTAAGAACGAAAAAATTATGTACAAACTGTCTGTCACATGCGCATACGCTTAAAGATTGCGAAAGCAAATTTAATTGCGTTTACTGCCATAAAAGACATCATTCTATGTTACATATAACAAATTTTTCCAGCTCACCCCCAAACAATGCAAACGTAAAACGAGCAACAGGATTAGTTGCCACAACAAATCCTGAAAACTGCCAAGAAGCACCATGCTGCTCAAAGGCGATGAAAACCCAAACGCTACATAGCGAAAACCACAGTAGGGTACTATTACCCACAGCAGTTGTCTCCATCGAACACCGAGGAGAACTGTTCAAACTCAGAGCCTTAATAGACCAAGGATCACAACGATCATTTATAGCGTCTAGGGCACAAAACAGGCTTCAGTTGCCAACAAAACTGGCCAATTTTGAAATCACGGGGATGGGCGGAAGAGTTGTTCAAAACTCAAATAAAATCTGCCCCATTACCCTCTTTTCCCCAAAGCGGATAAGCGCATACAAGCAGAAGCTATTGTCTTACCGCAATTAACCAACATGCTACCAAGCTATCATATAAATTACAAGCATTGGCAAAAGGTTTCACACCTTAAGTTAGCAGACCCCAACTGCAACACTCCCGCTCAAATAGATCTCCTATTAGGCAGCGATCTCATACCACAAATTATTCTCGAAGGTATTGAGAAAATTACCAAAACACTTCTGGCGCAAAATACCATTTTCGGATGGGTCCTAAGCGGACTAGTTGCGGAACCAGTTACAACATTGACAACTCAAGTTGAGGAAGTCTCAAATGAGTACCTCAATTCACAATTGAGAAAGTTTTGGGAACTAGAAGAACTCCCCCCCATATCAGTCACAACCCCTGAAGATCAGTATTGTGAGGATTTTTACAAAGCCACAACTACTAGATCAGAAAATGGTCGGTACGTCGTACGACTACCACTTAAGCAACAATTTCCTAACACACTCGCCTTAGGTCACTCTCGCACCTCTGCAATTCAGCAGTTTCTAAGTATGGAAAGAAACCTACTTAAAAAAGGCGAACTCAAATCTGAATATGATGGTGTGTTAGAAGAATACCTCCATTTGGATCATATGGAGGAAGTAAACTCAGGGGAGAAAATCGTCAACGGCAAATACTACTCCTTTTATCTGCCACATCACGCAGTAGTGAAGCCAGACAAAAAAAAACAACAAAAGTAAGAGTTGTTTTTAATGCCTCGAAAACCACTAGTTCAGGGAATTCCCTAAATGATATCCTATTTACGGGACCCACACTCCAACCAGATTTAATGCTTCTGATATTAAACTGGCGTATATTCAAATACGTATTCAATGGGGACGTTGAAAAAATGTATCGGCAAATAGTCGTACATAAAGACGACCAAGATTTTCAACGTATTATGTTCCGAAGATCCCCCACCAGTCCTTTACGCGACTTCAAACTAAAAACAGTTACATTTGGCGTTAACTGTGCACCATATCTAGCCATTCGCACACTCCACGAATTGGCAGACAACACAAAGTCAGAATTTCCTCTGGCAACTGAAGTGTTGAAAACTCAAACGTATGTAGACGATATTCTGTCTGGAAGTCACACTCTTCCACAAGCATACGAGGCCTTATCACAGGTAATAAAAGCCCTCAATTCCGCAGGGTTTCCATTAAAAAAAGATTACGGCAAATCACCCAAATATAATCAAAAATATTCCAAACGAAAATTTGTTGGACACTAATTTCCTTATATTCGAAAAGGAAAGTACAACAAAAACACTAGGCATCCAATGGAATGCGATATCGGACCAGTTCTCATACACGACAGAGTCCATATCCGCATTATCAGCCATAACGAAAAAAAGACAGATTTTATCCTCGGTGGCAAAACTTTTCGACCCCGCAGGATGGCTTTCGCCAATAATGATCCAAGCGAAAATCTTAATACAAGAGCTATGGCTAGATGGAACCGACTGGGACGAACAAGTGAAACCGCTTCGCTTAGAAAAATGGTCCCAGTTCGCAAACAATCTGAATGATATTTCTCAGATACAAATTCCACGATGGGTAAACTACTCCCCCGAACACAAAGTCGAGTTACATGGCTTTTGTGACGCCTCAGAAAAGGCATACTGCGCTACTATCTATGTGCGCACGCAAAGTGACACCACGACCACAAGCCACTTATTAGTAGCAAAAGCTAAGGTGGCACCTTTAAAAACTATAAGTCTCCCACGACTTGAGTTATGTGGCGCACTGACATACAATGAACGCCACCCCATAATAATTCCAGAGAGGTCACCATTTGCCACATTATTCCTCCATTACATCCACATCTTAATGCTACACGCCGAACATCGTCTCATGCAACAGATGGTACGCCAGGAGTATTATATCCCCCGTCTTAAGCCGCAAATCAAGAAGTGCATCTTCACGTGCAAGATTTGCACTATGCACAAGCAGAAGATGCAAACGCAGATTATGGCAGCACTTCCACCGGAACGCTGCAATTTCGCTCTGCCTTTCACCACAACAGGTGTTGATTTTGCTGGGCCTTTCCAGGTAAAGGCGTCCATGTTAAGGTCTCCCACTCTCATGAAGGGCTATGTGGCTGTCTTTGTATGTTTCACGACAAAGGCAGTACACCTTGAGCTGTGTAGTAATCTGACGACGGAGGCTTTTCTCGCGGCATTTGCTCGCTTCGTCGCTCGACGTGGCTACCCCTCAAAAATCATGAGCGATAACGGAAAACCTTTATCGGAGCTCAACGAGCCACAGAGAAGCAATTTGTGGATTTTTTGAAACAAGTGTCACCCGACATCGTACAAAAGTACGCCCCTCAAGGTATCAACTGGCAATTTATACCCCCAAGCGCTCTTCATATGGGCGGTTTATGGGAATCTGCTGTAAAAAACTTCAAATCCCATTTCAAACGGGTAGCTGGAAATTACAAATTCAATTACGAAGAGTTCACGACGTTATTAAATCGAATTGAAGCCGTTCTCAATTCACGGCCTCTCACAGTACTATCGCAAGACCCTTCAGATTTCACCGCCTTAACGCCAGGGCATTTTCTAAAAGGAGCACCCATCCTGGCCATTCCTGAGCCAGGCGTGGAGTCGCTATCTCTATTAAATCGATGGGAACGAATTAAAATTCTCCATCATGATTTCAGCCGCCGTTGGAAAGACGAATACATAAAGGATCTCCACAAAAGATACCGCTGGAAGACTCCTCAACAAGCGCCTAAACTTGGAGACTGTGTCCTCATTCACGACGATTGTCTACCCCCCACTGAGTGGCGGCTTGGCCGCATAGAAAAGCGCACATGGCTCCGACGGTCACATACGAATCGTTGATCTCCGTACTCAAAACGGAACGCTAACCAGACCGCTCGTGAAGCTATGCTTTCTGCCAACTTCCGACGATCGCGAATCCGAAAACCGGAAAAACCGAACCGATAATATCGCGATATAATAAAATCACTAAATTAAATACGAAAACGAAAAATACGCAAATATAAACCGTAAATAAAGAAAACAAACAAAAACTGGTCGATCAATACGACGGCCCATTCATGCCACATATCGTGGCACGATGGCCCATATCAACTTACAATGACAGCTATGCATAATTAACCATCTCCTTTACCGCAGATTACCATGATGTAGATACGCCAGTTGCAAATACGTCAGCCGCTCGGGCGGCAACCAATGTGCCACGCAACGGGCCTGCACCAGCGCCCCGAACGGTAGTTGCAACAGCACCGGCTGCTACTCCGGCAACAACGCCGGTACCTGTACCGGTAACCGCGCCTCGTGGTGGCACCCGACCACCACCGACCACATCGAGGACTTCGGAGATCCATCAGATAAAGTGCCCCATCTGTCGACGCCCACACCGGCTGCACCATTGTGGCATATTTCGGGGTATGCGACCCGTGCAACGGCAGCAAGTTGCCCAGGCCCACGGGCATTGCCATAACTGCCTGTCACATACACATGTGACCGCAGCGTGAGGAACGCGGGCTGTGCCAAATGCCACAGGCCGCATCACACGCTGCTACATCGCAGCGCGGCACGCGAGGTGAATCGGCTACCCATCCAGCGCGGCCGCATACCCCGCTCCCAATCCGCAACTCGTGGCGCATCCCATCGACGCGGAACCTCTTTCCGGCATCGACAGCCTGGGCCACCACCTCGTCGGTCTACTGGGCTGAGCAGCGTTGTGGCTACGCTGCAACAACTGCAGCGCCTTTAGGCTAAACAGCCGCTCTTAGGGGGGCCAGGGATGGCTAAATGAGAACCTGACCCCCCTCTTAGTATAATAAAACTACACCCCACTCATACACACCACACTCAACACGACTACACCATCTACATCATCCGCACATCATTTCATCACACTCTCATCTCATCATTATCTACACCACACCTTTCACACCACACCTCGAGGGCACCAAACACAAGTAACAAAAGGGACTGGCGGACGGCGCCAGCCTCTCTTTCTCATACGATCCGTGCGCTTACACATACGTGTCATCCCAGTCGTCGGTTTTTCCGTTTTAATTCGCTACCACAGAGACATCGCCAAATCACCAGGTAAGTGCCGCGGTTTTATCTAACCTTACAATGGAGAGTTTCAGAAGTAGGAAGAAGAAAGCCACAATTTGGGAACAATAAATTCAAATTGAGGTGCAGCGCCTCCAAATTGGAAGCTCCAATGGATTTGGCGATCACGAAGGCTTTTTCCTATAAATAGCACATCAATTTTGCCCGCAATATTTTCGTCATTGAATATAAATCAAAAACCTGTATCCATTTTATTTATTTTAATGTTTATTCACTTTTTTCGCGAGCGACAACTAAATTCAATTGTTTAAATATGTATGTCGTCTAAAAAATTTTAGCTGTTTCACTATCTGTCAAATTTCCTCTTTAGGTTGGCAACGCCATTCATGCCGACCGAACTTGGTTGAAGTTCCTCTCTGCGAATGGTAGGCATCTTGCCGCGGTGCAGGGGCTGAGGCGCAAGGCATACTCGGTATCCCAATGAGTGAATTCTGCCGAAGAACTGTCGGGCAGGATGTCGGGTACCGCATGCGTGCGTCAACCAAGAGCTACCACCTCCTAATCCAGGGTGTTATGCGACTCCCGTGCCCATTGGATGATTTGCAGCCAGGAGGTAAATTCGGCTGTATTCGAACGGAGCCTCCCCAACACTGGGCCGAATTGGGGAGTAACTGTGGCGCTACCGCGTCCAGGGGGCTCTGGCGTGGCGGACCTCCCCAGTTCCCCATTATAGTAGTAGACCCGACAGCTTCACCATGCTGAGCCAAAGGTCGTAAGACCAAGATGAATCAGCACAAAAACAACCACAACAACAACAACAAACAACCCAACTACAAGGCAACGACCCAGGAAACGACCAGGGCAAAGAGCAGGCAAAAG
>NW_026091924.1:0-7229 GCF_024586455.1 Bactrocera neohumeralis | reverse complement strand
TGCGGATGGCACCCTTTATCTTTTTAAAAGGCATTTTGGGACGCTCTTTGTTTTCCGCGGATGCTTTTTTCCCAAAATGGAAGCAAAAGTGCAAAGCGCCCCAAATTTTGCTGTTTGATTTTTTTGTTTTGGTATTTTTGCATCGCGTTCGCGGTTGTCTGGTTATTTTTAAAAAATAATGGTAAACTTTGAAACAAGTTTTTTGAAATTTTCCCGAATGACCGGGCAATAAACGAATTTAACTGGTTAATTAACTTATTTTTGTGAGTTACTAACTACCTTGCTTACGATGTGACTTAAAAGTTTGCATTGACATTTAAAGAAAAAGTTTCAGATCTAAGGAGACGAACTTTTTTTGTTTGTTTTTGATAAAATTTTGATAGTTACTTGTATGGCATGAAAAATTCTGAAGTTTAAATGAAATATTTCCCAATAAAATTTTTAAAATATTTTTTCAGTTTAAGCTTAGTAATTGGGATGGCTGTTTACAATCTAAAATTGAAAACAATAGAAGGAAACAAATATGTAATACCCTTCTCAAATACAAAGTATTCATACAAGCATTTGATTCCGATGTTTCAATTTGTATTCGGGCTATATGTTATAAGGTTCCGATGTCGTAGCATTTGCCAACAGCTAAAAATCGCCCCTTTGTCAAAAGCAAGTCAGTTCGCTTTTGAGTTACGACCGCTGCAGGCCCGACAGCGCGCCAGATCTACGTTGCCCTTTGTTGGTACCAGGCTAAATTTCGTAACAACGCCGCAAAGTGCCGGCAGCCGAGGTCCTTCGCACAGACAGCTGCAACTGGCTGTTCACAATAAGCAGCTCAGATAGATTAGTATCGAGAGGTTGGCAAACGCCCCGGTACTGAAACGTTTCCTGTCCGTTCCAATGTGAACGAAGCAAGGTCGAGCATTCCATACAACAATGAAACTGTTTGCCGCAAATAACTCACCTGTATTTAGCTACGGAGAAGTCATCCTGAAGTTAAACCTGAATTTACGCCGAATTCCTTTTAGAATTTTATTATACAAGTAGGAGACGTCTCAGAGGCTAGATTAGGCGCTGACTTCCTCGGTACACCATATTCTGTTGTAGACTTGCAAGGAAGGGCCTTGTCAGAACGCCCACCCTGCTGTCACTTCACGCCCTATAACACGACTAACAACACTTATCCTCCCCTGCAATGCAATGGCCCTAATTGAGCGATGGCACCGTACATTATTTTCTTCGATTCTGTTCCAACGCACATCCTGCCAACCAATTACTATTGGGGTTACGAGCAACTTTTAAGGAGCTCGTTTCCGATATCTAGAAAGCGCCTAACTTTGGATTTTACTATCCAATGCAATAGCACACCAAAGGAGGTACAGACAGTGAAAGAATTACGTCGCGTCATGCAAAGCTTTAACCCGTAGATACTTCTTGTCATATCCCAAAAAACCGTTCCTTCACAGTGAATTAAAATCAAGCTACTACGTCTTTATTCGAGATGACTTTACTCGGACATCATTATCGAACTCTACAGAGCCCCATACAAGATTACAGCCTTACTCCGAAGTACTTCGTTGTCATGAAGTCAACGGTAGCAAGGTCAAAGTTTCCATCGATCGTCTAAAGCCCCACCTTCGTCGCAATATTTACTATACCGCTCTCTAGAAGGGATGGTACTCTGGGAGTCACACCATGCGCAGTGCAACTCTAACCAAACCTTAAAACGCAACTCTAAAAAATCAAAAACCGTTATTCGTCCTTGCAACCCTTCTTTTCCTGCTTCCGTTTTGTAAAAGCTAATAAAACGCTCTTTCTGGGGCTAACCACAAATATATATTTTATAGGGTCTCTCGTGTTTCTTTTTGGGTATTACAAACTTTGTTGGAAAACTTAATATACCCTCTTCAGTGTCTTCTGATGTGTATATATTACGTTTATTTCTCAAATTACAGAAGATGAAGCAAAATCCGAAAGGCTTTAAATGCTGAGGGAAAGCCAAACCGAATGACGGAAATAGTTTTTATTAGAATGAAAGGGATAGACTGCAAGGGATATGCAGCTGGGTAAGTAAAACACAAATAGAAACCGGTAAGTTGGTCCGTTAACTATCATGAAGTGATTGAAATAGTAACAGCGCTTATAAAAACAGCAAAGTAAATAATTATCAGCATCAGTTTTCAAATGGGAAGTTTGGATTTTCAATGGCACCGTTAGATGTACTACTTCTACTAGTATATAAACTTTTTTGAAGACCATAGTTTGAAGAAACCATACTAAACGTAGTGCAAGACTATTGAGACGACACATTATAATGCAATCTGCTTCGTAGCACAAAACCGGTCGAATGATAAATTTGTATAGCACGACTTTATATTGCTTCTTGAGTAGCTTCGATTTGAACAGCTTCATTATGACTATTGGCGGCTTGTATTTTATTTTTCGATATTCAGGCTTTTGAATCATCGCTAATGGAGTTCGAAGCCCAGGCAAAGGCTTACAGTTTCAAATACGTACTGGTTAGTTCACACTCTTGGGACTGCTTTGGTTTTTCTTGTTTGCATTTTGGTTTATCTTCATGGATTTATGGCCAATTTGACCTGCTACCACTACGAAACCATTGGCCAGGTGTGGAAGTTTTCTGACTACAGTGATATCATCCCCCATATGCGAATATTTTTCATAGTTCTATTTAATACTTGTATGTGTTTAGTTCTTTTGTGTCACTTATTTCATCAATGGCAAATGGTTGAATATTGTGGATGATAACGTATCGCCTTTTCTTTTTCGGACTTTCTCTTTTGTATCATTACTTTTGATACGTTTTTGCGTAAAAGCTCATTACAATCCTAATACATTTGACTGGCATTTTGCATTTTCAAAATGTTGCGGTAATAGTAATCAATAAATTGCATATGCAAATCAACCAAAACGTGGCACCAAATATACAATCGAATAAGATGCTTCTGTAAAAGTATGAGCCAAGCTTACAGCAAAACATTTCTGAGCCATTAATAAGGTGAAGCATTGGCAATGCCAAATATTGCTTCAGAAACTATAAGCTGGAAACTATTCGACTTATTCGTTCAGTTGGCTACAGAGAACAAACTTGCCTTGAAAATATACTGTGCATTATCAGCTGAAAAGCTGCAGAGGATGAGAAAAACCCCTTTACTTTGGAAACCAAATGGAGAAATACTAGAATTGCTTATCAATTCAATTGAAGTCAACTTATGAAAAGAGAAAGGATCTCATCCAAAATCTGCTAAGGTTGGTACGTCACCAAATGAGGAGAAAAAAACAATTTATAAATGCTTATAAGATCTGGGTTTGATTAAAAGGTCGTTGGTATAAATATATGTGATGTTCTTCTTTGTAATCAGGTATTTTTCAGGTACAGGTATGCAATCAGGTATAGTATATATAAATATACTACTTACATATGTATACGATTCTTCTCTGGCACGCTTATGTTTATTTTTTGTTAGTATAATGTTAGCATTATTATTTTACACTACAATTAAACAACATCTTCGGTTATACCATGTGACAGTGGTTTGAAATGTTTCCGGTTTTTCAAAACATTTAAATTATAAACAAAAGCATTTGATGAGCTCATTAAGCAACATTTCCATTTATAATTTAAGTTCACTTCAAAAGTATTTACACCCAAAGCACCCAGCCAGCGATGAGCGCAGGCCGCCAGCGAGTGGGCGACATATTTTTACAAAGTGCTCAAAGTGCTAATTGCAGTATCAACTCAGCATAATCTATATAATTAACGGTTAAGAAGACTGCACAAATGCTATAGCTAACAAAAAACAAACAAACAGCGACGGAGAAATTACGGGAGAAATTGTTGATAAATGACTTCGTTTGGCGTGAGCGAAACAACAACAACAACAACAAACGAAATCAGCAGCGACAAAAGAAAAATCAGATAAGAGAGACAACAACAATAACAAGCCAAACGAAATTAGTGACAACAAACAGCATGAAGTTCACAGCAATAAAAAGCAACAAATAAGCTGCATCATTGCTATGACGACAACCAGAAAATGGAAAACAAAACAAACAACAACAACAGCGACACCTTCAACACGATCTGTGTTAAAGCGGAAAATGTCGCAGTCAGCCGCAAAGTCAGCGGCAAAGAAGTCACCAGTTAATCATAAATTTTGTTGTTGTTGCTTTTTTATATTTTGTTGTTGTATGGCTGCAAAGTGAAAATGCGGCAGATTAAAGAAAGCAAAATGAATAGAAAGATGAAAGAAAATTTAAGGAAAAATTACCAGCATTTACAGCGCAAAGCTAATGTTGCATTCGACAGCAATAACAAAACAATAATAAAAGTCAGCAAAAGTTGAACTTGGGCGCCGAAAGGTCTTTATGCCAGTGGCGGTGTGTGTTTGTTGTAGTTGTATTACAGCAAGTGTTAGTAGTGTTTGGGCGCTGCTGGCAGCCCTGACAGCTGCGATCAGATTGTACCACGCGTGCGCGGTAAACGTATTTACAACTGTAAACGCATATTTATACAAGTAAAGAAGATAAATGTGTTTGCCATATTTGATGTTTATCCTCGGTGAATATTGAAACTGATGTTAAGGGTTATATCAAGTAAAAAAGTGTTGCTTTTTCAAAGCATTTTTAAAATTGCGATTAATAATACCTGAATCAGTGGCGGTGTTTGGTAGCAGTTGGATTTTCTTGATCCCACGTGGCCGATCTCAGGACGACCTCCGAAAAAAAGATCTGGCGGTGGTGCAATAAACTATCTGAAATCCAAAAACCAAAACAATTTGTACAGCCAGTATCGGTCTCGCTGGAATTTTGCTACACGTTCAGCGAAGTTGATTGTTCTTAAAGATCCCGTTGTGCGCCGCTCCACCACTACTGCCCCTAAAGTAGAATTGGTCTTACAAAAACTGTATAGCACTAGTGCATGAGAGAGGAAAAGCACCTCAGGATGTACAGAAACAATCACTACCTGCATATAAAGCATTGTAACTTTTCTCCTGCACTAGCCCAGACATTGTGTTTTTATAGCAGTTTGCTTTCCAAGACATCCAAGGTCTTGTCCCTTTAAGATAGAGTTGAGTCCCATTTATCGAAGGAAATCTCCTAAAGAATTTTTTGTTTTTTGTGAACACAAGCAGATCCGTTTTCCCGGGTTCAACCCCAAAACCCGCTTGCGATGCTCATTTCGGGATTATTGAGAGGGTGATCACCTCCCCGTTATTGAGATGGCAATGTCGTCCGAAATGCCACTAGTTTAAGAGCCTTGCCCCTTTTAGCAGCTTATTCACCACAACATTTAGGGAAGCGAAAGCACTCCACCCACCGACTTCTTTTATCATTTTAGCGTCGTTTTTCGCTCTTTCCTTTTTAGAGGCTTCTGATCCGGGGTTGTATAGGGGATCCCCCTTTGACTGGATACTGGTCGAATGATTCCGTAAAACGTTGTTGAACACTAAAAATATCCAGGTGCCCAAGATTATTCCTTATATGTAGACCTTTTGGTATTAAATACAGTGTTAAGGAAATCTTACTTTTTCCCCTTCGTTTTGATCGGTAAAATATTTGGAAAATTTTTTTAAACGAAAAATTTAAAATACGTAGTCAATAAATTAATTTCAGTGAAACTAAGGAAGCAACTTTAATTTTCGAAGAATATTTTAAAATTTTGGGTTTTAATAACATGAAAAAAAAAGATTTTCGAAATTGAAAAGGGGAAAATAACTCGTTATTTTTGATAAACATTCCAATGAAATTTAAAATTTTTAAAAATAATTATATCTGCAAAAAATTTGGAAAGATTATTCAATAAAAAATTAAATAAAAATTTTTCAAATTTAGTTGCTAAACCAACGAGTTTGAGTGTTGGGGACACTTTTTATTCCCAATCCAAAGTTTGGGAGCGACTTTGCTTTTGGAGAAAATATAAACCTGACGATTATGTTAATGAAGCATAAAGATTTTAATCTACGCAAAAACACAAAAAAAAAAAGCAAATCGTAAAAATTGAATAACAACACAGCAGCAGAGTGAAAAGAAAATGTGGGAGCAACTCGAGCCGCAACACAAATTTAAAATAATAAAAATTTTTCGGGTGGACGCTCAATTTTATATTCAATTCTTTTTGTTCACATCCCGCGAGTTTGGAGGTAAAAGTTCTATCTTATCCCCCACATTCGGCATCCCCAGAGGCACCGGCAGTTTCTTTTTCTTCCAACAAAAGGCGAGCAAAAAACAAAAAATAAAAAACAAAATTTTAATAAAAAAATTTTTCAAATAGAAAAGGTTTTTAAGCTAACATAGTTTGTTTGAGTTTGACTTAGCTTATGCGGTTTTTATATATTATTATCTAAATATTTGGTCTTCATGTCGATGATTCACTGGCAAACGAAAGCAAAATTTTTGCTCCTCAAATGACAGTCGGCAAATTATGCTCGTGAGCCCTTTCGCTGACAAGAGCTCCCCCAAAACGAAGTCCCCGCAGCCCCAAAATTGTTGCAGGCATCGCTGAATTTCGTCAAAAATTTCCCCGGGACGGCAGCGTGCGTAGGCCTTTTAACATCCGTTAGGAAGTTACCTCCTATTCATCTTTGCCTTTATCTCTTTTCAAACGCAGGTTGCATTTATCATTTTTTACCGCATTGTTTGGCTAATATTTGACTTTAAATTTAAAAAAATTTTACAGATAAAGGTGGGTTTCCTATTATTTGTTTCTTCTTTGCGTTTTTTGAATAGATTTTTAAAATTTTTGTCAAAATTAATTTGCTTCAATATTGTTTAGGCAAAAAGCATGTGTTAAAATTATTAATAAAAATACTTGTAAATAGTATATTTTTTAAATAGGGCCTTAAACATTTATGAAACTTTAAATATGTACTTTTTCATTCATACAAATTCTTTTGGGGGTAGACTTTTGTTAAACAAAATTTAAATTTTTAGTTGTTCTGAAAATATATATATATCTACTTTCAAAGAAATATCCCAAAAAATACTGAGTAGTCGAAAAACTTTTATTTCTAATCAAACCCAAATCTTTTTATAAATAAACAAAAAAAATCAGGGAGACTGACCCTTAGTTTAATTAAACTACATCAATTTTTTAAATTTGCGGGATAATCGGCGAAAATGATCCGATTTTTAAAATTCCTTTCCAAACCACCGATTTAAGCAGGCAAAAACCAAAATTTGAAATTTTTTTTTATTATTTTTTTTATCCTGGTCAT
>NW_026091923.1:0-9099 GCF_024586455.1 Bactrocera neohumeralis | reverse complement strand
GGAATGAAAATGAAGTTAGCATACTTTTCGTGATAGACATTTCGACATATCAGCCTTCAAATCCGCGTTAATTATGGGATACGAACAAAAAAGATATTGCCGAAGACATTTTACATCGTCTTCGCTAAAAATTGGAAATGGTACAATTCCGGATGATACTTCCGGTGGTTTGATATCAACTCCATCTTCCCTTTATCAAGTCACGAAAGGTGAACTCATCACGAATGTTCGGACATTGCCCAAATTATCGTAACTACGATTGCTTAAGTGCACGAGTTACCTTCTCTACCCTATTTGTACAGATGCTGAGAGTTAAGGAGAAGAGAAGAGAGAATCACTAAGCATCTACTTTTTTTTTAGAGAGAATCGCTAAGCGGCTATTTTTTTACAGAGAATCGCGAAGCAGCTATTCTTTTTTAAAGAGAATCGCGAAGCGGCTATTTTTTTAATATTATTCGAGCGTAAACTTTGATCCGAAACGGAAGCAAACAGAAGCAACGGCACAGCATTTCTGGATTTTGTTTGAATAAAGGAAAAGGTACTTACACAAAACTGATTTTTAATTGAATAAAGGAAGAGGTACCTACACAAAACTGGTAACTGGCGCAGTCGGTAATTGTACCTATTATTCCATCCCGGGCCGGACACTACATTATAAACTGTACGTATGTAAGTATTTCAAATTAAATTAAAAACACGTAGAATAGTGGTGTGAAGTTCAATCAAACAGTACAAAAAAAGGAGACAAAATATATATATGCATACAAGTGTGTCAGTGAAGCAATGTACATAAATAATTTGATTGTGTGGATTCCGTGGTTTTGTGTTTTCTAATAGTATGTTAGAACGGTGCGTGAAACACATATACTATATGTATCGTCGCTCGCATGACCAACTAACGGAACTGACATTTTTTCCGGAATTGAGTTAGGACCACTATGGGACTTCTTTAGGCATGTCGCATCTTGTGTGTAAATTATGTGATTGTATATAGTACCGTTATCTCAGAAAACGCCATAACATTTTCAACGTATCTGCAGATGGACCAAAAAAATTTTTCACTAACTAACGTAACTGCAATTTAATACCTACTGCTGTACTTTATAAAGAAATTTTCCAATATTATTGCAAGATATTATTTAATATGCCAACAAAATGCATGCAAAACTACAGTATTCTTTTAAAATAAGTAAGGAAAGGCTAAAGTCGGGCGTGGCCTACTATAATATAGACGGACGAACTACCAACCAGATCGATCATGTTGTGACAGACGGAAGACAAGTCCCAGTGTTTTAGATGTGCATGCGCTCCGAGGTCCAAACATCGACTCGGACTACTATCTTATTGCAGCCAAGATTCGCACCCGCCTCTGTGCAGAGAAAAATGCACGCCAACAAACACAAGGAAGGTTCGACGTCGAGAAGCTGCAATCACAACAGACAGCCGAACGATTTTCTACTCCTGCTCTCTAAGAGCACTCGTCAACAACTCGGTATAAGGGAACTGTGGGACGGCATTTCAAACTCCTTACGCACAGCTGCAACCGAAGCCATTGGTTTTCGGAAAGTGCATAAGAACAGCTGGTACGACGAGGAGTGCCATGTCGCAGCGGAGAGAAAACAGGCTGCCTACCTCACAACGTTACGATCGACCACAACACGTGCGGGATGGGGTAGATACCGAGAGTTGAAAAGAGAAGCGAGACGCATTTGCCGACAGAAGAAGAAAGAGGCTGAAATGCGTGAGTATGAAGAGCTTGATAAGCTGGTAGAACCCCCAAAGGTGATCTAGTGACCGATGCCCAGAACATACTTAAATTATGGAGGGAACACTTCTCCAGCCTGCTGAATGGCAGTGAACGCACAACGCCAAGAGAAGGCGAACCTGATTTCCCAAGCAATGACGATGGAGTAAACGTTCTATTGCCCGACCATGAAGAAGTTCGAATAGCAATTACCCGGCTGAAGAACAACAAAGCGGCTGGGGCCGATGGATTACCGGCAGAGCTATTCAAACACGGCGGCGAAGAACTGATAATGAGCATGCATCAGCTTCTTTGTAAATTATGGTCGGAAGAAAGCATGTACAACGATTGGAATTTAAATGTGCTATGCCCAATCCATAAAAAAAGGAGACCCCACAATCTGCGCCAACTACTGTGGGATTAGCCTCCTCAACATCGCATATAAGGTTCTATCGAGCGTATTGTGTGAAAGATTAAAGCCCACCGTCAAAAAACTGATTGGACCTTATCAGTGCGGCTTCAGGCCTGGAAAATCAACAGCCGACCAGATATTCACCATGCGCCAAATCTTGGAAAAGACCCGTGAAAGAAGAATCGGCACACATAACCTCTTCGTCGATTTTATAGCTGCTTGCGACAGCACGAAAAGGAGCTGCCTTTATGCCGCGATGTCTGAATTTGGTATCCCCGTAAAACTAATAAGGCTGTGTAAACTGACGTTGAGTAACACTAAAAGCTCCATCAGGATCGGGAAGGACCTCTCCGAGCCGCTAGATACCAAACGAGGTTTCATACAAGGCGACTCCCTATCGTGCGACTTCTTCAACCTGCTTCTGGAGAAAATAGTTCGAGCTGCAGAACTAAATAGAGAAGGTACCATCTTCTATAAGAGTGTACAGCTGCTGGTGTATGCCGATGATATTGATATCATCGACCTCATCACCCTTGCCGTTAGTTCTGTTTTCTCCAGGCTGGACAGGGAAGCACAGAAAATGGGTCTGGCAGTGAACGGGGCAAAACGAAATATCTCCTGTCATCAAACAAACAGTCGTCGCCCTCGCGACTTGGCTCTCACGTCACTGTTGACAGTCATAACTTTGAAGTTGTAGATAATTTCGTCTTTTTAGGAACCAGCATTAACACCACCAACAATGTCAGCCTGGAAATCCAAAGCAGGATTGCTCTTGCCAACAGGTGCTACTTCGGACTGAGTAGGCAATTGAAAAGTAAAGTCCTCTCTCGACGAACAAAAGCTAAACTCTATCAGTCACTCATAATTCCCGTCTTGCTACATGGTGCAGAGGCTTGGGCGATGACAGCAACCGAAGAGTCGACGTTACGTGTTTTCGAGAGAAAAATTCTGCGGAAGATTTATGGTCCTTTGCGCATTGGCCACGGCGAATATCGTATTCGATGGAGCGATGAGCTGTACGAGATATACGACGACGACATTTTTTTCTCAAAACAAAACGGATAAACACAGTGCATACTTATTTTTGTGATGCACTGTATATCATACACTGCGATTTAATGCATAACAAATTTAATAATATAACAATGTGATAACACTTACATGAATATAATTTAATTAAAATTTTAAACAATCAAGCACTAATTATTTAAAAGCCAGAATAATTTTACGGTATTATCTTCACTATAATACGAATTTAATTTACACTTCAGTCTAAGTAACACGTGGCTGGTTAACCTAACAACAAAAATTTAAAAAGTGAGAATAATGGAATATTTTATTGCAAATTATTTGTCTATTGATAAGATAGCTTACATCTCAATTTTCAATTGCTTTTTTTATACCCTGAACAGGGTATATTAAGTTTGTCACGAAGTTTGTAACACCCAGAAGGAATCGTCGGAGACCCTATAAAGTATATACTTATATGAATGATCAGTAGTACGTAGAGCTGAGTCGATTTAGCCATGTCCGTCTGTCTGTATATATACGAACTAGTCCCTCAGTTTTTAAGATATCGTTTTGAAATTTCGCAAACGTCATTTTCTCTTCAAAAAGCTGCTCATTTGTCGGAACTGCCGATATCGGACTACTATAACATATAGCTGCCATACAAACTGAACGATCGGGACCAAATGCTTGTATGGAAAACTTTCACATTTGACAAGATACATATATTCACGATATTTGGTATATATTATTTTCTAAGGCAATAATGTAATCTACGAAGAAATTGATCAGTTCGGTTAACTATAGCATATAGCTGCCATACAAACTGAACGATCGGAATCAAGTTCTTGTATGGATAACTTTCAAGTTTGATAAGATAAGTATATTCACGAAATGTGGTATATATTATTTTCTAAGACAACAATGTAATCTCCGAAGAAATTATTCAGATCGGTTAACTATAGCATATAGCTGCCATACAAACTAAACGATCGGAATCAAGTTCTTGTATGGGCAACTTTCACATTTGACAAGATACATTTCGCACCCTAAATACAAAGGGGCCACAACTTAAAATTTTCCAAAACTGAGTTTTTTGCATAAATTAATTCAGAGTACACATCTCTAACTACTGCAAAAATTACGTTCACATAACTATCTTCTTTAACTGGAAAAATGCAGTTGTGTCTATTTTTATGTCAGGTGTATTGCTTTTGCACGATCAACTGAAGAGAATTATTTTTAGTTGCGTTAATGTGCTCAAGAACTGCCTGCCTCAACAGTTCTGCCTCTATAACTGTAAAAAGTGATAAATTTCGTGGTATATTATTTTGCATTGTGCCTCTTTAGTTGTGAAAAGTGAGTTCAATTAACAGTATTATTTATTTATGTGCCTTCTTTGATTAAATAATCGTGAGTGTCCTAAATTTTATAATTGTTTTTTTTTTTTATTTTAAAGTAGAAAAAAGAATTAAATGTTAATGATATTGGTATTAGTATTTTGTTTGTTTACTTATTTTGCATGCATTTTGTAAAATCTTAAATTATTTGCAATATAAAATTTAATTTTTAGTTATGAACCCTTTGATGAAAATGTCTTGCCTAAACCTTGAACATTACTCAAACACAATGGAAACAGATTGTAGTGTGCCTTGTCGCAATGACGATAGTAGCACTAATGCATTTAGTGACTCAGGGAGTGAATTTTGTGTGTCCGGAAAAAGCAGCACCGTACTCAGAAGAAGAGGAAGAAGAAGAAGAATATATAAAAAGATTAAGTAGGAAGAGAACACTTTCTAGATATACATATAAACAACAGAAAGAAAAATCTTTAAGAAACCTTTAGCCTCTTATACATCACTTTCCAAGTCGAAATTAGAAGTGAATGCCGGGTGTATAAGGCCACCCTGCGGAGCAAAGTGCCGACTTCGATGCAATGAACTAATTTCCGAATCGATGCGCCTTGAAATATTTGAAAAATATTGGGGTGACTTGCAAAGACAGAGAGAGTTTATAGCCAGGCATATGAAAGAAATTAAACCGAAATACAGATGCACCTGTACAGATGGGCATCGCAAACTTAATAATGCTTTTTTCTTTGAGCTCAACTCAAAGACTATTAGAGTGTGTAAGACTTTTTTTAAAGCAACCCTTGACATAAATGACAAAGTTATACGAACAGTTATAAAAAAGAAGGACGAACGTGGTTTCATTGATAAATAAAAACATACAGTGATGAACAAAAGTATTGGAACAGCAAGATGCCTTGACTTTACCACTTATAAAATAAGTTTTGAATCCAAAAAAAAATCCTTAGATAGGACGAGTAACTATCAATTATATTTCATTTAATTCATTTAATTATCTTTTATATTTATTTAATAGTAATTATAAAAATAAAAAAAGTGCTAATTATGGCGAAACAAAAGTATTGGCACACCCTATAAAAGTAGGTTATTTCGCTTGATTTTTATTGACTATGACAACTCTTTTTTAAAGGACCGCTATTTATACATAAGCAAATGTGTAGTAAAAAATCCAACTTCAAAACTCAGTGTGCATTTATTTTATAGTTAAATTTGCTTTAATTTTATTAAAATGGGCAGCAAAAACTGTGAAACCAACGAATCTCAACGGAAAATGATATTATACATATTTGCATAATCAGGGTAAATCGTACGCTGAGATTGGTGAAATGATGGACAGAAGCTGATATACCATACGGAGTATTATTCAATGTTTTAGAGGTACTGTATCTTTACAAAGCAAAAAACGAACACGGAGGCACAAGGCTTTAAGTGACCGCGAGCGTGGTCAAATGGTCAGGAATGTAAAAAATAACCCCAGAATACCATCCAGACAAATCGCTGCGGAAGTTAAAGAAGAGATGGGAAAAGATATTCATCCAATAACGGTCTGGAGGACACTGCATGAAGCTAATTACAGTTCTCGCGTAGCTAGACGTAAACCTCTAATTTCAAAAGCGAACCAAACGAAGCGTTTAGCTTATGCGAAGGAATACATAAGCAAGCCAAGGGACTTCTGGGACAGTGTACTCTTCTCAGATGAGAGTAAATTCAATATATTTCAATCTGATGGTCGGCAAACTACAGTCACACAGTAAAGTCTACATACCCCCTCGAAAATTGCAATTCTGAGTCATCTATGCACAATGGAAAAACAAAATACATACCAAACGAACTCTTATTAAGAGCAATAAGATATTTTGACAAATTTTTTTTAATTTTTCTATATTTATTAAAAATATTTCATAAAAATTGTTTTCCAAACACAGAAAAGTCTACATACTCCTAACCAAAACGTATTTTCAGCAAAATAAGTGTAATAATAATATTTTATTCAATATTTAGTGGGACCACCTCGGCTCTGCAGAACAGCGTTTAATCGGTTTTTCATTGAAAAAACAATTTTTTTTTGTATAGTCTGTTGAAATAAGTTCCCATTCCTCTAGTAGTGCGTTTTTTAGGTCCTGTTTGTTTTTTATTATTCTTTTTCTGATACGACGATCTAATTCATCCCATAAATGCTCTATGGGGTTCAAATCAGGCGACTGGGGAGGAGAATGAAGTTGATGAGGTACATTATATAGGAGCCATTCTTTAACAATACGTGCAGTATGCTTTGGGTCATTATCTTGCTGGAAGTACCAACCCTCTGCAAGACCAATTTTATCTGCGGATTGCCTCAGATTATCTTTTAATAAGTTCAGATACACCATACGATCCATTGTTGTTTCGATAAACACTAAATTACCCACCCCAGCCGCTGACATGCAACCCCACACCATTACGGAACCGCCACCGTGTTTGATTTTGTGGCTGGCACATGCGTCAATCGCCCGATCTTAACCCAATAGAACATTTGTGGGAAGAGCTAGATAGGCGCGTTAAGAAGCAAGCAATATCAATAAAAGCTGAGTTGAAGGTGGAACTAATGGAGGAATGGCAGAATATTGGCATAGAAACGACACACAAATTGGTTTCATCAATGCCAAACCGGCTGGAGGCAGTCATCAAGCAAAATGGCTTGGCCACAAAATATTAATTTTATATGTAGTTTACTACTTTGTTATTGTTTTTTTTTTTGTATTTTTATGGAGTGTGCCAATACTTTTGTTCATCACTCCTGTGATTTTCTTATTATTCTTATTCTTCTATTCAGTCGTCGGAATATCACCAGTTAAGCGAAAAAATTTCAGTTAAAGAGTCATAAATCAAAATTTTGTTTTATTTTCGCAAGCATAATATAAAATTGAAAAAAACATAGCAGAACCTTCTTCAATGTTGTATATTTTCATGATGTCACAATATTTCCTTTAAATATTTAAATATTGCAATAATATATATATATAAAATTAAGTGGCAAAACTTCCTATTCGCATACTCCTCCTAGACGGCTTGCCCGATTTCAATGAAATTTTCAGGGGTGATTGGGGTCCGTTGGGAGGGTGCACATAAGAAATTTAAAGTGTGTATCATTGCACGTTTTGCAAAAAAAAAAGATACATCCCGCCTATACAAATTCTCATGAAATAATGGTTTGCCGCAAGATTGGCAGTCCCGTCAAATGCCTTTTACTAATAAACAGAAACAACTGGCGGATGTTTACAATTAATAAAAACCATTGACATCGCATGTTGATCGTTTTTGCCTGTCATTTGTTCTTTCTATGGATGACTGTCAAGTTAACAAGACATACAAAACGTAAGTATTCACTGTGTGTATCAAAAAAAATGTTTCAACATTGTGTGCATTTTTCTCAGATTTCAACGTGATTAACATTCTGCGTACAACACAAAGCAAGTGAGTATTGTTGTTGTTTCATATGTGATGCCATGCGGTTCGATTGTCGCTTGAAAATGCGCGGGGTGTGTAAAAAAAGTGTTTCAACATTGTGTGTTTTTCCAGATTTAATTCCATCGATTTGCTACATTTATTCGAACCGATTTTGTGTTTTCTGCTAACCGTGCAACACACAAAAAGCAAGTGAGTATTTTTATTGTTTCGTAAGTGCTTCCATGCGGTTCGCAAATACACTGTTGGTGGATCTTATTGCATATGTGTGTGTGGGTAAAATACATAGTTTAAGATGTAGTTTTAGGTTAATTTTTCCATTTTTATTTATGTACTTCAAATATGCATACTCTAGCGCGACCACCGGGGACAACACTAACTACCTTTTTCGAGTTGTGTGAAAACGATGCATTTGCAAGAACATTGCTATATTCCGAAATACCTCAATATTTCACTTGAAATCCATCATTGAAAACAATTCAACGACGAAAGCAAGGGGAGCGTGTTGACAGTTATCCAAATGTCCGTAAAACCGATGCCATAAGACGCATTTACACCATCCATCCGAACAACGCCGAATGTTTTTATTTGCGACTGCTATTAGTCAACGTGCGCGGACCAAGATCATTTTATGATGTGAAAACTGTTGGCGGTCAGTTGTGTGCGACGTATCGTGAAGCATGTCAGCGATTGCATTTGTTAGAAGATGATATGCATTGGGACACCGCATTTCATGACGCATCACTCACATCTCATCCAAAACAAATACGCGTACTATTTGCCATAATAATATCTACATGCCTTCCGTCAAATCCGCAATAACTGTGAAATAAGTACAAGGACTGCATGACCGAGGACTTATTAATTTTGGCGCGTAATCGAGCATCGGTCGCAGACTAGCTTTATATATTGATATTGGTTGAAGATCTGTGCCTTACAATTGTGAATAAGGCATTAGCCCAACTTGGCATAACTGCGCCCAATCATTGACCATGAGCTTCAACGTGAACAACAATACGATTGCAATGAATTATTGCTTGTACAAGCAACATTCCCAAATTGAATATTCAGGCTTATGATGAAAGGGGGTTTTATTTGGGGTTTTCCCTTTTCCTTAACCC
>NW_026091922.1:0-4893 GCF_024586455.1 Bactrocera neohumeralis | reverse complement strand
TAAAAGGAACCTTTAACAACCCTTATTTAGGATAAAGTTTTTTTCGGGGAATAAATTTGGCGATATTGAGTTGTTTCAAATCATTAACATCAAAATTTAATTATTCCTTATTTTTTTAAATTAACAAAAAGGCCAAAGGCAGTAATTTGGGAATTAGAAAAATTTTATGTTCGGGGTATGGGTTGATTTTTTTTGTATATACACATTTAGCAGTCGATATTGAGTTGTTCAAAAAATTAACATAAAAATATTTGGGTTAGTTGTTATTTTTTTACCGGGGGTTGGGAATAAAGCCATAACGGCACTTTTTTAAAGAATTTGAAATCTTTGGGTTCAGGGAAAAGTTGGGATTTTCGTGTATAAAATATTAAGTAGGCGACATTGAGGCCTAAAAACTGGGGGGCAAAACTTTTTTAAATTTTTCCCCCTTCATCTTCCCGGTTGAATAAACCCCATAAGGTGCAGTTGGGGAATTCACTATTTTATATTCAGGTAAAATGTTTTTCCCGATATAACTTAAGGGAAAAATTAGGGGGTTTTGGGACATAAAGCCAAATGGCAGTTTTTTAAAGAATTTAAATCTTTTTTAAAAAAGTGTTTTTTTGTATATACATATTTACCCCAATATTGAGGGGTTTTTAATTAGCTTGAAAATTTGGTTAATTAACCCTTTTTCATCCCCCGAAGTTGACATAAAGCCATGGCAGCAGGAAAAATTTGGGACAACTTATATTAGGTTTTAAAGTCGATTTTTTTTTATATACCCCTTAGCAGTCGAAAATTGATTTTCCCCAAAATTTTTTTAAGCTGACAATTTAAGAATTAACCCTTTTCATTTTACTGAAGTTGACATAAAGCCAAAGGGTTTTTGGAAAGAATTGAAACCTTATTTTCCAGGTATAAAGTCGTTTTTTTCTTGTATATACACATTTAGCAGTCGATATTGATTTTCCTTTTAAAAATTTAAAAGCTCCCAACTTTGTTAATTAACCTTCTTATTTTAAAAAATTGACAAAAGGGGCCAAAACCATTTTTTTGGGAAAAAAATTCGACAATCTTATTTCAGGTATAAAGTTCGTTTTTCTTGTATATACAAAATTTAGCAGTCGAATTTTGTTTTTCTTAAAATAAAATAAATTTTTAAAACCCCTTTTTCACTAAAATTGGACATAAAGCCAAAACCGGCAGTGTTTTTAAAAAATTTCCCGACAATCTTATTTCAGGTATAAAGTCATTTTTTGTTTATACACTTTAGCAGCGATATTGAGTTTCAAATCATTAACTCAAATATTTGTTAATTACCCTTTTTATTTTACCGAAGTTGACAAAAAGCCAAAAAGGCAGTGCTTTTGGGAAAAATTTTGACAATTTATTTTCGTGTAAAAGTCAAATTTTCTTGTATATACACATTTAGCAGTCGATATTGAGTTGTTTTAAATCATTAAACAAATTTTAATTTAAATTAGCCTTTTTTATTTTACCGAAGTTGACAAAAGGGCCATAACGGCAGTTTTTTTGGGAAGAATTAGAAAATTTTGTTCGGTTTATAAATTTGATTTTTTGTATATACAAAATTTAGCAGTCGATATTGAGTTCCCTTAAATCTTTAACTCCAAAATTTAAGAATTAAACCTTTTTATTTCCAAATTGAATAAGGCCAAAGGATGCTTTTAAAAATTCGAAAAATCTTATGTTCAGGTATAAATGATTTTCTTGTATATACAATTAAAGGGGGTTGATATTGAGTTCCTAAAATCATGTTTTTCCCCCAAAACTTTTAAAAAATTTTTAATAAATTTAACCTTTTTTTTTAAATCTTAAAAAATTTTTAAGTTTACCACTTGCCCAAAAAAACCCAAACGGCAGTGTTTTTGGGAAGAATTGACAATTTTAATATTCGGGTAAAAAGCCGATTTTTTTGTATAAAAATTTGGTTTTGGGGTTTTTAAATAAACATTTTAAATTTTTCCCCGTTTTTGACTAAAGCCAAAGGGGCATTTTCTTTTGAAAAATTTCCGAATTAATTTTCTTGTGTTTCCGAAACAAAAGTCAAGATTTTTTTTTTTTTAAAAATTTTTAATTTTAGTTCTTCAGAAAAATTAAAAACGCCTTTTTTTAAATAATTAGTTTAACAATTTAAAAAACCTTTTCACTTCCCAAAAGGGACATAAAGATAACGGCAGTGCTTTTGGGAAAATTGACAATTTTATTTTCAGGTATAAAGTCGATTTTCTTGAAATTTTTCCACTTAGCGGTATTAATTTTCCAAAAATCTTTAATTTTAAATTTGCAATTAACCTTTTCATCTTACCGAAGTTAAATAAACCATAACGGGGGGTTTGGAAAGAATTGACAATCTTATTCGGGTATGTTGATTTTTTTGGTATATACACATTTAGCAGTCGATATTGATTTTTTTTTAAATCCAAACATCAAATATTTAAAATTTAAAACCTTTCCCATCAAACCCGGGAAGGCAAAAGCCAAACGGCAGTCCCTTGAAGAATTAAAATTTTTATTTCGGTAAAAAGTGATTTTTTTTTGTTTATACACATTTGGCAGTCGATATTGATTTTCCCTAAAATCTTTAAGTCAAATTTAAAAAATTAAACCTTTTATTTTAAAGTTGACATAAACCAAAACCGTGTTTTTAAAAAATTGAAATCTTTTTCGGGTTTTAAAGTCAAATTTTTTTTGGTATATAACATTTAGGCGATATTATTGTTTTAAATTTTATTAAATAAAAATTTTAAAAAGAATTAACCTTCTTCATCTAACCAAAAATTTAACATAAAGCCAAAATGCAGTGTTTTTGGAAGAATTCGACAATCATAGGGTTCAGGTATAAAGTCGATTTTTTGGTAAAACCTTTTAAAGGTCGATATTAGGGTTTCAAATTATTAAAAATCACATATTTTTAAATTTAAACCCTTTCTTCATCTAACCAAGTTGGCATTTTAAACCAAAACCAGTGCATTTAAAAGATAAACCAATCTTATATTAGGTATAAAGCCGATTTTCTTGTTTTTGGGGTGTTTTTTTAAAGAGTTTGATAACTTATTTTAAAAAAAAAGCATAAAATTTTTAAAAAAAAACCGGGTTTTTTTTTGAAAAGTTAAATTTGGTTTTTTGGGCATTTACTTTTTGAAGATAATTTATTTAAAAAGCCGACCGCGGCCGGGCTTAGGGGGTTCCCTTTTGGGAAAATCCAATTTTTGGGGACGTCGAAATTTTTAGTGAATGGGGCCCCAAAAGGTTTTTGGGAAAACCATTTTTTTTTCGACAAATTTTGTTCAGCGATGAGGCCTTTTCGGTTTAATGGGGCCCCAAATAAGCAAAAATTTCCGGTTTTGGGGGGAAGAGCAACCAGGCCCGTTCAAGAACTGCCCATGCATCCCGGAAAAAGCACTGGGTTTTGGGGTGGTTTTTAGTTTGGGGGAAATTTGGAACCCTATTTTTTTAAAGATGCTGTTTGGGCGCAACGTTACGGTAAAAGGCGATCGCTATCGTTCGATGCTAACAAACTTTTTTTTGGGCCAAAAAAGGAAGAACTGAACTTGGTTACGTTTTTCCAAAAAGATGGCGCCACACAGGGGTCGCGATTCTAGGCCATTTTGAGGGAAAACTTGGGGAACAATTCATCTCAAGAAATTAACCCGGGTTGGCCACCAAGATCAAAAAATTTTTTAAGCCCTTTGCAAATTTTTTTTGGGGCAGTCAAGTCTTTAAAATCTAACAGAAATAAGCCAGCAACTATTCCAGCTTTGGGAAAACAAATTTCCGAAGAAATTCGGGGATTCCGGCCGAAAAGTTTTTAAAAAATTGCCCCAAAATTGGGCTTTCCGAAAGGGCCACCTAAGACGCAGCCCGGGCAACATTTTAAAAAGAAATTACCCCCCAAAAAAAATGTCAAGAACCAAACTAACGTTTCAAATAAAGAACCGATGAGATTTTTCAAATTTTTTGCGTTTTTTTTTTAAAAAAATTATCAAGCTCTTAAAAATCACCCGAAAAAATTTAGAAGTCGATATTGGTTTTTCTTTAATTATTTTAAATTTAAATTTTTAATTAATTTCCCCATTTGCTAAAAAATAACCCATAAAGGGGCATTTGGGGAAAAATTTTAAATCTTATTTCCCCGGATAAAATTTTGATTTTCTTGTATTAAAACATTTAAAGTTTTTTAAATTTTGCTTTTAATTATTAATTTAACATTTTTAATTAAATTTAACCTTCCCCATCTTCAAAATTGGGGGTTTAAAGCCAATTTTAAAGGAAATGGGATTTGGAAGAATTTGACAATCTTATTTCAGGTATTGGGGGCGATTTTTTTTTGTATATAAAACACTTTGGGAGTCGATACTTTAGTTTCCAAAATTTTATAAGCTGAAAATTTAATAACATTAACCTTCTTCATGTTACCGAAGTTTACATAAAGCCAATTTCAGGGGCATTTTGAAGAATTTAAATCTTTATTCTTTAAAACGATTTTTGATACATATTAAGAGGCGAATTATTGCCTGAAATCATGCCGCAACATTTGGTTTAAATTTAACCCTTCATCAACCAAATTGACATAAAGCCAAACGGCAGTGCATTTGAAGAGATCAACAATCTTATATTCAGGATAAAAATATTTTTTTTATATACACACTTAGCAGTCGATATTGAAACCTTTTTAAATCATTAGTTTTTCGTAGTTAAGCCCAAATTTAAACCCTTTTTCAACCCTTTTTTAAGGACATAAAGCCATAACGGCAGTGCATTTGGAAAAAACTTTACAACCCTTTTATTCAGGGTATAAAGTCGATTTCCTTTTTTTATAAAATTTAGCAGTCGGGTATTGCGTTGCTTAAAATCATTAGTTTAACATATTTGCCCAAATTTAAACCC
>NW_026091921.1:0-9116 GCF_024586455.1 Bactrocera neohumeralis | reverse complement strand
ATCACCGATTTGGGGAAACCATGTTTCAGAAACACATCAGAGATTGGGGGATGGTCTAAGGCCGCGCCCACCCCAAAAGGTTCTATCTCCTACACTTTTATTGCGGATTGCCTTGAAAATTTGGGAAAATAATATAAATTTCTGCTACTTGTTGCAAGATCGTAAGCCTAGAACCACCTTAATGCGAATAATAACATATATATGTCCACCACACCCAGCAACGAATTTTTCAATGAAATCCATTCGTTTCACACATTGCCTGACTTTCATAACTTTTTTGAATTTCCTCATTTTTTTACGTTTTTCTCTCTATGGAAGTTTGCTGAAAAATAATTTTACCTAACCAGACGAAAAATGGATACTTAATGCAAAAAGCTTTATTTGTCTTCAAATCTGTGCGCCACATGTGCTCACAGGTGTCATCGATGCTTGCCAGCAATTTGTTATACCGCTGCCGCATATGTCGTTTCCTGTTTGATGGCGCAAAGCGGTGCATGCCGAAAAAAATATTTGATAAATTTTAAATATTATTTAAACGGGTTGAATGAGTGTAAGCCTATTCAGAGTAATTAAACAATGACAGCACGGAAATATACGCCAGCTTTAAATTTATTTTTAGAAAAATACGAAGATATGAGTGATATGATATATGAAGATAACATATTTGATGTATTTAGTACATATGTTTATCCATCTGAATTGAGATAATTTATAATAAAAGCATCAGCTATGCTTCTGCATGCTCGCCATAGTGTCTTGTGCAAAGCTAGATAGACATATCAGAAAGAACTCGGGTCGAAGTCGAAAGTGTAGCAACTCAAGTGCTGTTCAGTATACCAAAGGGTGCATAAGTAGGTTAGCGATTCCAAATGTTCCACTGGGTTCACCGTCCTTAGTGCTCATTTGACCAAAATTAATTAATCTAATAACGATCGCTTATTCCCATTTAAAGTGACGTGTCCCGATGGAACACATAGTTCCAAGACTTAAAAAGATATTAAAGAGAAGCATCCAATTTTTCTTACATACCAAGAAGTTGGAAACGAGTCAAAAGAAGGTGTTCCACCCAAAACCGGGAAGAAGAACACACGATAACGCAAAATACTTCAGACCAATTAGCATCACCTCTTTCTTGCTAAAAGGTTTTAGAAAGGCTATATATATAAAAAGTCCGTCGGGAATGGGAAGAACCTCTCCGATCCGTTCGATACCAAACGAGGTTTCATGCGACTTCTTTATTCTCTACTTTTGGTGAAAATAAGTCCAGCTGCAGAACTAAATAGAGAAGGTACCAAATTCCATAAAAGTGTTCTGCTTTCTAAATTGATAAGGAAGCGAAATAATGGTCCGGTGAACGAGGGCAAGATGAAATATCTCCTATCATCAAACAAACAGTCGTCGCATTCGCGACATGGCTCCCACGTTACTGTTGACAGTCATAACTTCGAAGTCGTAGATAATTTCGTCTATCATGGAACCAGTATTAACAGCAACAACAATGTCAGCATCGAAATCCAATACAGAATAACTCTTGCCAACAGATGCTACGTTTGTGAAAGAAGTAGCATATGGTAACGACTAGTGTTGATAATATCTGGAATGCTTCCTTTTACAATCAGTGAGATTATGGAAAGAGCCTTACGAAGGTCCCACTTATAGGCCGTCGAATAACGGACTAGGTGTAAACTGCGAAAAACGGAACTTATACTGTTCAAGAGTAAAACAAAATGCATCAATTTAATCTTCCCTCATTCAGTGGTAAAATCATTTCTTTGTCCCCACGGCAAAATCTCTGGGGCTTTGAAATCGATACCAAACTGAGTTGGCAAATTAACATTGAAAACTATTAAATAAAGGTGCTTATATAGCCCACTAAACCTACAAACGAATACTAGCAGAACTAGGGCTTAAACCAAATACAGTGGTACTCCAATATAACGAATGATATAATGTTGGGACCGTTCGTTAAACTGAAATATTCGTTATATCGGAAACGAAAACTAAATTAATATTGGTACATATATGTTTAAAAATAACTATTTATTCATGAATTCATAAGCATTTGTTGAAATAAATACATATACAATGGAAAATGCATATAATAAAATTAATAAAAGTTGAATTTTATAACAAAAATATTAGCATTATTCAACTGAAAAGAAATTTGTTATGCTCATTTGCTTTTATGGGCGAGAAATTTTGAGATCCTGTGCCTTTTGATGTAGGCTTTTCAATAAAAATATTTTTTCCTGTTCCACGTTGTTTTCTTCAGACCATTTGATACACTTCTCAAAGCAGTCGATGGCATCAGTATGCTTTATTGGCGGCACAGCTACAACTGCAGCGGTATCACCTTCCTCCTCTTCCGAAATTTCTATAGCTAGTTCATTTTCAGCACTCGGTTCTCTTCTACAAGTAATTGTCTACACTGTTAAATGCTTCCAAACCATCTGTGTTGAAGTTTGTCTAAATTTTTTTTTTTGAATATTAATTTAAATTATTTTACAAATGCATAAGTTAAACCGTACCTGGGGAAACATTGTATGGATAAGAGAAAGTGTGCTCTCCATAACAGAAAGGTCTTCTCTGAATCGCAAATCTGCTAGAGGTATATTGTCCTCATCATCTTCATCGTCAGGTGTGGGTTTATTAATTAAAATATTTTTCCAACACTTCTGAAGAACAACCTCTGAAACTTTTTCCCAAGCTGCAGCAATAAGTTGAACTGCATTGAAAAGGGTGAGGCTTTGGCTTTTAAAATATTGCTGTTAACCACTTATACCTATAAAGCCTTTTCCATCCTATGACATTCGCCTTTCTTTAACGATTGTCGTCTCAATGTGCCAGCATGTGTACCTTTAACACTTCTTATCACTTTCCTTTTTTTAAAATTGCAAACACTCGATTTTGAAATACCATATTTCAAAGAGATTTCTTTCAGGTTTTTCCTTTTATTGTCGTCAATTATTTTTAATTTGTCACCCAAGCAAAGCCGTTTTCAAATTGAAGGCATTTTTAATAATTTATGCGATATCCTCACTTTACCTCATTGAACTCACAACTGATATTTCAATGAATGAAGCGTGCATAAAAAAATAAATAGAATTCTTTAAAAATATAGCTCAATAATAACAAGAACTAACGTGTATTTAACTGCCTGCATTGTTTTTTGTTGTAGTACAATCAAACCAAATACAAACGCCATACATTCGTAATATCGAGTTCATCTAATTTCCAGCTTTCGTTATATAGAGTCATCAATGTATTGAAAAACAGCGTTCGTTATATTGAACATTCGTTATATCGGCGTTCGTTATACTGGAGCACCACTGTATAGTCAAGTGAATGTTCAGCGGCGTCATTAGATCAATTCTAATGTATGGAGAACTGGTTTTGTCAGCCAGCAATGGCATGAAAAAATATAATATCAGAAAAACTAAATGGAATACAAAAAGCAGCATGTGCAGGGTAAAACCTGAGGCTGTTAAGTCATGTACAATGGAAGCGGTTAATATGCTCTTGCATCAACTGCCCATAGAAGCAGGAAATAATATGGACATGAGTCATCTTGAATAACTTAGTAAATCAAATCATCCCAGGTTAGATTTCAATAGTCACTTTCGTGTGACGATCACCTCTAGACGTGACTGAAGGAGAAAGGTAGTGGAGGAACATTTTACCTTCATCTATACCGACGGTCCAAATGCACCGTGGAATATGGGCAGGAGCATACCCCTATGCTGTTAACATCTTTGATTCTATACGTCTTACTGATCTCTACTTCCAAGAGGAGGTAGTAGGTAGGAGGTAGTAGGTATAGCGAAGGCCTGTATAATTTGATTAAATGATCACGGTAGGATACAGAAAACAGCCATATAGGCGGATAGCCAGAAGTACCGTTGGCCGTGTCAGATGTCAAGGACCATTCAGAGTAGTAAAGAATTGGAGGCATGCTTGAAGCTCACAGACATGACAAATCGGCTTATGCATAATATGGGTTCCTGGTCATAGGAACATTTTTGACAAACAAAAAGGTAGAAGCCTCTAAGACGAATCAAACTGAGCTAATATCACGCCCGTTGGAAATGATGAAACGGGAGCTTTATATGCATTTTTGTGCAAATAGCTCAGAGCAGATGGAAATCAATAACTTCATCCGAGATAATAAAACAGATTTGGCTGAAGTGACGACAAAAGAAGAACCAATTATTATTAAATAGATCTAGAAATGCCATATGATAAGGAACTCCACTTCCACTTTCTCTGTGAATGCCCAGCTCTATCACGAGCCTGTTGGAAAAATGCCAGCAATTTATCAGGCAAAACTTTTGGCTGTTCACAAACAGCATATCGGAATAAGTAGTTTCACCGAGAGCACCAAATGGTTTGAGCGCAACGATGAAACGAGATAGAATAATAAGGACCCTCGGATGTGCACCCACCTACCTACTTACCTACTATCTATCATATAAATTTAATTTCAAGTAGCGTCATATGTATATGTGTAACGGGGACTTTTTAAACTTAATATAATCTGTTCAGAGTATAATAATTTCTACTTGGAAGTACGCAAAATAGAAAAATATCAAGAAGTCGAAACTGTCCGGCAAAAGTTTGTTTTGCAGACTACTCTAAAAATGATTTAGCAGTAAAATAATTGCCGTGTTCTTCTAAAGCTTTGATTTTGATTTAAATGCACAATGAAATTTCTTATTAATTGCGCGACAATGAGATGCTTACTAAACAAGCTCTCCCACTCCCTGCCATTTTTATGTTATGCTACTCATTATTCGGCTCTGAAGTTGACCTCAACCAGCATACCTTCATAATTATGTACATAAATATTAAAATTACCAATCCATTAGCACTTTTTTACATAAAACGCTAATTAAGCAATGCAAAGAAGGCATAACCTCAAAATACCATTATAAATGTTCACCCGACTGACTGATCAGACCTTGATGGCTCGTGCTACGCCTCAGTCAACTCGTACATAATTACAGCTGCTGTTATGTTAATAACTTGTCATACTGAAGATTTTCTTGTCACTTTCACAATATTTTTGACTTCTGACATTTTTCATGATTCTCCCTTATGCTTTGGTATTATTTTTTTACCTAGGAATATTTTGTATCAGGATGTGCTATGTGTCAACATCAGCTGCCTGTAAAAAACGCACTTGTCACTGTCACTTTATTAAATCCACATTTCACACACACAATTAATATGCTAATCAGGTTGTTGTCACTGCCGAGTTGATGTAGGGAGTAGGGATTACGGTTGTGACTGAGAGTTACGCGGAACTCTAAGGCATGCGTTACTCTGCAGTATCGAGCAATGCTTTTTTCAATGATCAAACTGTTTGTTTAGCAGTTTCTTTAACTAGTAGTAAGTGTCGCATGTAGTGGTTGGAAGTTTTCTGGATATTCGGCGATTAAGAAAGACTTATTTCACCAGACAATTTATAGTCTCTTAGTCTTATCCGTGGACTTGTTTTCTTGCAGCTTTATTTCGTCATCTTTGAAAATAAGATTTTCTGGACGACCCTCGATCTAAGTTCAATGATGAGAATATTTAAAAGTGAAATTTATATGGAAATCGTCACGCAAATGTTAGAGTTTTACGCTTTAGAGAGTTCGACATCTCTCGTGAGTTCGTTTGAATGATTTTTATGAATATTTAGTATATGCAACCCATTCTAGCTCGACTCATCCCAATAAAGCTGAATTTTTTTCAAAAAGAGTACCAAACAGGTCTCTTAGAACATGCTTGATCACGAGATCCTATCCCACATTCATGGAGAAAATATAACCGCCGATGAGACATGGATTTATGAGTTTGACATGCTAGCAAGACAACATTCAGCGGAATGAAGACGATCGAAGAGATAAAACAAAATTCTCCAAAGGAGCTGAAGGCGTTTTATTTATGTACAATGTAAAGCTATATTCGAGCGGAAATCTTTTACCTTTCAGGTTCTCACAGGTCAATGATAGAGAACGGGTCAAATTTGCAGTTTTGGGATTTCACATCATTTCATGAAAAACCTCTCGGGGAGAAAGAAAGATACAATTTTTCTGGGAGCCCTTTAAGTAATCGTTTTTTTATACTCTCGCAACAAAGTTGCCAAAGAGAGTATTATAGTTTTGTTCACATAACGGTGAAGTCCTAAAACTAAAAGAGTCAGATATAGGGTTATATATACCAAAGTGATCAGGTGACGAGTAGAGTTGAAATGGTCCGTCCGTCCGTCTGTCCGTCCGTGTCCGTCCGTCTGTCCCTCCGTCCGTGCAAGCTGTAACTTGAGTAAAAATTGAGATATCATGATGAAACTTGGTACACGTATTTCTTGGCTCCATAAGAAGGTTAAGTTCGAAGATGGGCAAAATCGGCCCACTGCCACGCCCACAAAATGGCGGAAACCGAAAACCTATAAAGTGTCATAACTAAGCCATAAATAAAGATATTAAAGTGAAATTTGGCACAAAGGATCGCATTAGGGAGAGGCGTATTTGGACGTAATTTTTTTGGAAAAGTGGGCGTGGCCCCGCCCTCTACTAAGTTTTTTGTACATATCTCGGAAACTACTATAGCTATGTCAACCAAACTCTATAGAGTCGTTTCCTTCAGGCATTTCCATATACAGTTCAAAAATGGAAGAAATCGGATAATAACCACGCCCACCTCCCATACAAAGGTTATGTTGAAAATCACTAAAAGTGCGTTAACCGACTAACAAAAAACGTCAGAAACACTAAATTTTACCGAAGAAATGGCAGAAGGAAGCTGCACCCAGGCTTTTTTAAAAATTTAAAATGGGCGTGGCGTCGCCCACTTATGGACCAAAAACCATATCTCAGGAACTACTGGACCGATTTCAATGAAATTCGGTATATAATATTTTCTTAACACCCTGATGACATGTACGAAATATGGGTGAAATCGGTTCACAACTACGCCTTCTTCCAATATAACGCTATTTTGAATTCCATCTGATGCCTTCTCTGTATAATATATACATTAGGAACCAATGATGATAGCGGAATAAAACTTTACACAAATACGGTATTTGAGCTGAGGTGTCCCTTGTGGAAAAATTGTCGTGATCGGCCTATAACTTTTTAAGATCCCTGATATCGAACACGAAGAACTCAGTGCCTAACCTAACATAACCTAATTTTTCACCGAAAATATCGGTAAATCTCTGACATTTTCATGTAATTCAGAGGGCATCATTTTTATACTCTCGCAAAAAAGTGGCTAATAACGGTATCTCGATTATCACTTTATCATGCGATTAAAAATGTTCGGTGACTTTATCCGAGGGAACGGTGACACCCGAACTTAACTTGTTTTTTGTCGTAGAATCAACTGGCTTTAATTTGGTGACTGAAGGTGGTCATTTTATTTAACTGTTGCTTGCGGCTAAGAAACCCACCATTGGTCAAGTGTCTTGTGTGTTGATAGCTACAATGTTCTAAATTAATTAACAGAATAAATCTTATTAAATTCAATTGTTTTCAATTTTGAGTTACAAACTCACTGATTTTGGTAAAAACGTAGCTGCAAATTTGGGTTAAGCGGGTGAAATGTTGAAACCAGAAAATCACTGCAAGAATAGCAAACCAGTAATAGAATAATAACGAAAAGTGAAAATGAAAATATATCAGGAAAAAGTGAAATACACACATAAATACATAAAGGACGTAGACAGACACGAACACCGACAGACACAATGCCGGCAAGTTTCCAAAAGCTCTACAATATACGCACCAAAGCTTAATTTTAACTTTTGCCAGTTAAATCAGGCGAAAATTTGAATTTGTTGCTACAAATAAATGGTAAAATGAGCTTGTGAAGCTGAATGACTACGCACCTGTACGAGATAAAAGAAAACACGTACTCTTTGTGCTATTTAAGTAAGGGAGGTAGTTGTGAAAGGTAACTGGCAAGGCGGACCAATGTCAAACATGAATGGCACAACATTTGAATAGTAAATTAGTTAGACTTTGCACAGAAAAATATATGCAAGGTAAATTGAATAGATAATGTATTTACAGAAAAATAGTGATGTGATAGAAGCTGCTCCAGTAGGTTTTGTTTGCAAAAGAATTATAAGTATGTTTTTCGTTATATGGGAATAATAGTTTCGGTGCTCATTGTCAGTTGTCGATTTTCGTAGAAAAAGTCGATTTACTGAAATTAAAATTTAAAATTTTTAAATATAAATAAAAAATCAATACAATTAATTAATTGCCTACATTTGGGGGTAGATAGCAGTGTAATACACACAAAACTTAAATATCTTGCCTACCTTTAGGAGTTAACATCCAATTTATGATTGAAATTACTTAAGGGGTGGGGGAGGAAATAGCTTTAGTACCAAAAACAGGTAAGTAAAAACGTTAATCTGGGGCTTTAACAAGTGCATAGTAGAAGAGTTTTGAGAATTTCGAAAAAAGTGTGGATGTAGGTCAGATTTTGTAAAATTGCCACTTTTACCCGTGTTTTTCGAGATCAAAATACTTAAACAACTGTCAAAATGCCATTTTTTTCTATCGCGCATTTGAGTTTAAAATTGTCTATAAAATACGCTTTAGTTAGAGTAAATCAAACGGTTAAAGAATTCGCTCGCACATATTGACGGCCGCATGAAAAGTTATTTCGAGGCGACGAGCCTCAAAGTTCGCCGGTTTTATAGACCGCAGCATTGGCGTAATGGTTCTAGGGCCTATTTCCTTCGAAAATATTCGGAGTAAACCAATGAAACTTCGCGACTACATTTCTGAATAATTTTTCAATTGATTAGAGCGAAAATTTTTTTAATTTTTTGAAAAATCCAAAGGCATTTCCCTTAAACAAAGAACCTGAAGAGCGCAGTTTTCACTGATATTAATGCAGATGTTTACCTATGTGTTTATGCGGTTCTATTATCTTATTCAGATTCACAATTTCCAATTTGCAACGCACGAAACACCCTGTAATTTTGTATATTTATACAAAACAACCCAAATGTCTACGGCAAAAATGAGTGTAAAACCCTCAAAAGAGCAAAGTTTACATTACCAAGTGGGCGCAACTACTTTCCAACAACACCCTGGTAATTGTGGGTTTTT
>NW_026091920.1:0-1735 GCF_024586455.1 Bactrocera neohumeralis | reverse complement strand
TTTAAAGGGTGGGTTTTTTTTTGATGCATACACTTTAAAGCAATCGATATCTTTCAAAAAAATATGAATTTTACATATTTATGCTAACGCAATAGCGACAATGTATTTGGAACAAGCATCCTATATGAACTTTACATATTTATGCTAATTAGCCGTTTTGATGCTATTGGAGTTGTCATAGAGTTGCCCTATAGCAATAGCGACAGTAGCCGTTTTGATGCTATTGGAGTTGTCATAGAGTTGTCCTATAGCATTAGCGACACGATGTATTTGGAACAATTTTACAATCTTAAATTAAGATGTAAAATTGATTTTTTGGTACATACATATTATGCAATCGATATCAAGATGCGTAAAAATATGAACTTTACATATTTATGCAAATTAGCCGTTTTGATGTTATTGGAGTTGTCATAGAGTTGTCCTATAGCAATAGCGACAGTGTATTTGGAACAATTTTGCAAACTTTAATTAAGATGTAAAATTGATTTTTTGGTACATACACATTAAGCAATCGATATCAAGATGCGTAAAAATATGAACTTTACATATTTATGCAAATTAGCCGTTTTGATGTTATTGGAGTTGTCATAGAGTTGTCCTATAGCAATAGCGACATGTATTTGGAACAATTTAACAATCTTAAATTAAGGTGTAAAATTGATTTTTTGGTACATACATATTATGCAATCGATATCAAGATGCGTAAAAATATGAACTTTACATATTTATGCAAATTAGCCGTTTTGATGTTATTGGAGTTGTCATAGAGTTGTCCTATAGCAATAGCGACAGTGTATTTGGAACAATTTTACAATCTTAAATTAAGATGTAAAATTGATTTTTTGGTACATACATATTATGCAATCGATATCAAGATGCGTAAAAATATGAACTTTACATATTTATGCAAATTAGCCGTTTTGATGTTATTGGAGTTGTCATAGAGTTGTTCTATAGCAATAGCGACAGTGTATTTGGAACAATTTTACAATCTTAAATTAAGATGTAAAATTGATTTTTTGATACATACATATTATGCAATCGATATCGAGTTGCGTAAAAATATAAACTTTACATATTTATGCAAATTAGCCGTTTTGATGTTATTGGAGTTGTCATAGAGTTGTTCTATAGCAATAGCGACAGTGTATTTGGAACAATTTTACAATCTTAAATTAAGATGTAAAATTGATTTTTTGGTACATACATATTATGCAATCGATATCAAGATGCGTAAAAATATGAACTTTACATATTTATGCAAATTAGCCGTTTTGATGTTATTGGAGTTGTCATAGAGTTGTTCCTATAGCAATCGACAGTGTATTTGGAACAATTTAACAATCAATTAAATTAAAAATATGGTGTAAAATTGATTTTTTGGACAGTACAATTTTACAATCTTAAATTAAGATGTACATACATATTATGCAATCGATATCAAGATGCGTAAAAATATGAACTTTACATATTTATGCAAATTAGCCGTTTTGATGTTATTGGAGTTGTCATAGAGATGTCCTATAGCAATAGCGACAGTGTATTTGGAACAATTTTGCAATCTTAAATTAAGGTGTAAAATTGATTTTTTGGTACATACATATTAAGCAATCGATATCAAGATGCGTAAAAATATGAACTTTACATATTTATGCTAATTACCCTTTTTGATGTTATTGGAGTTGTCATAGAGTTGTTCTATAGCAATAGCGACAGTGTATTTGGAACAATT
>NW_026091919.1:0-7336 GCF_024586455.1 Bactrocera neohumeralis | reverse complement strand
AAGAAGGTAAATGAACTTAAATATGTTAAACTAGTGATTAGAAGCAACTCAATATCGATTGCTTAATGTGAATATACAAGAAAATCGACCTTATACCTTAATATAGGATTGTGGAATTCTTCCAAATGCACTGCCGTTATGGCTTCATGTCCACTTCAGTAAGATGAAGAAGGTAAGTGAACTTAAATATGTTAAACTAATGATTTGAAGCAACTAAATATCGATTGCTAAATGTGAATATACAAGAAAATCGACTCTACACCTTAATATAGGATTGTGGAATTCTTCCAAATGCACTGCCGTTATGGCGTTATGTCCACTTCAGTAAGATGAAAAGAAGGTAAGTAAACTTAGATATGTTATACTAACGATTTGAAGCAACTAAATATCGACTTCTAAATGTGAATATATAAGAAAATCGACTTTATAAGTTAATATAGGATTGTGGAATTCTTCTATATGCACTGCCGTTATGGCTTTATGTCCACTTAATTAAGATGAAGAAGGTAAGAGAACTTAAATATGTTAAACTAATGATTTGAAGCAACTCAATATCGATTGCTAAAAGTGAATATACAAGAAAATCGACTTTATACCTTAATATAGGATTGTGGAATTCTTCCAAATGCACTGCCGTTATGGCGTTATGTCTACTTCAGTAAGATGAAAAAGGTAAGTGAACTTAAATATGTTAAACTAATGATTTGAAGCAACTCAATATCGATTGCTAAATGTGTATATACAAGAAAATCGACTATTTACCTAAATATAGGAGTGTGGAATTCTTCCAAATGCACTGGCGTTATGGCTTTATGTCCACTTCAGTAAGATAAAGAAGGTAAGTAAACTTAGATATGTTATACTAACGATTTGAAGCAACTAAATATCGACTTCTAAATGTGAATATATAAGAAAATCGACTTTATACCTTAATATAGGATTGTGGAATTCTTCCAAATGCACTGCGGTTTTGGGGTTATGTCTACCTCAATAAGATGAAGAAGGTAAGAGAACTTAAATATGTTAAACTAATGATTTGAAGCAACTCAATATCGATTGCTAAATGTGTATATACAAGAAAATCGACCTTATACCTTAATATAGGATTGTGGAATTCTTCCAAATGCACTGCCGTTATGGCGTTATGTCTACTTCAGTAAGATAGATGACGTGCCCTCCTGCAGCGGAGCGCAACTGGTGGCAACGCCTGGTGCCCCTGCATTACCAACTAAGGACACCAAGACCCCCACCGACAGGTGTAGTGGGTCTGCCTTGAGCGGGCCCCATCAGGCAGAGCCTGACGCCGCAAGAGGGAGAAGGAGGAGAAGGCGCAGAAGAGGTGGGCAACGCCCCCTCCCTGAAGGTGGCCAACCCGGCGGGTGCGATGACCCTCACAGGAAAGGCATGAGTGGGTCCACCATGAAGTGGTACCTACGGCACCTCCGTGAAGGGAAATCCCCGGAGGCAGCGGAGGCTCTAGCGAGGAGCAAGGGCCAAAAGAACGACGCGTCTCCGGCAAAAGGCAACAACAGCAACGTGCCAGCTCGCGCGCAAGGCAGCGGTATCAGCAACCGCGGCCAGGTCAGCACAGCTCGGACCGTAAGGCGAGGCGACAGCAGGGCAATGCCCGCGGGCACGTTCGCTCAAGCCGGAAAAAGAAAGAGCGGCCAAATCACGCCGCAGGAGCCCCCCCGATCCAAAAGGGTGCGAGGCACGGATACAAAGGCAGCCGGGGGCCAACCATCTGGACCGGCTCCTCACCGGGTGGAGGAAGGGCGGCGCGGGTATGCGGATGCTGTCAGAGGCGTCCGCATGGCTGTCCTGCCTTTCAAATACCCGGCGGAGTCGCTGAAACCGGAGGAGCTCACCGTGCTTCAAGACATCCTGATAGACGAGGCGTCCAAAGGAGAGGAATACACGGCGTCCTTCCTAGGCATCGATTTCAGGGGAGGCATGATGCAGGTAGACTGCCTGGACGAGTCGTCCGCCGACTGGCTGAGGGAGCATGCTCCAAAGTTGGAAGGCTGGACGGGCCCTGTCCTCTGCGTGAAGAGGGAGGAGGATGTGCCAATCATGCACAGCATGACGATGTTCCTCCCTCGGAGCGGGGACAGGACATACGAGCACGCCCTAAACCTGGTGAGGAACCAGAACCGGGGACTCAGTATCTCGTCCTGGTGTGTTGCAAGCAGCAAGAAGGAGAAGCTAGGTGACATCGAGGGATGGAGGTTGCACCTCTACATCAACGATGAGTCATACAAGTATGTCCGGGCCGCGAGCTTCCGCCTGTTTTACAGGTATAGCACGGTCGTCATGCGGCCCTACAAGCCTGCTGACACCGTGAGCAAGGAAGCTAAAGCACCTGAGACTCTTCAGGACAAGGGCGTCGACAATCAGGCAGTGCCTGAGTCCGCCCCGGAGGAAACAAAAATGGAGGTGGACGAGTCGTCGGAGCAGCCCTGCGGGAGCAAGTCCGGACAGGCAGGGCCAGCAACGACCACTGACGTCCCCGCGGATGACCGGAGCACGGAGCTACCCTCAACGCAGGAGCTCCTAGACGGACTAGGAGGCCCAATGGGCAGCAGTGCGATTGACGGCGGGGAAGAGGATCTCTCCCTCCTCGAGCCCACTCTATGATGGTCGGCGTCATAGAAATTGCCCAAGTGAACCTGCATCATGCGGCGGCAGCCTCGGCTGTCATTGCAAGCAGGTTCACTGCGGAGAAACTGGGCGCACTGCTGATCCAAGAGCCTTGGATATATAAGGGAGAGATAAAGGGCCTCAAGACGGAGGCAAATAAGGTAATCTGGGACCTCTCCAGCGAGAGGCCTAGGACGTGTATAGTTGTCAGAAGCAATATTGATTTCTTTTGCATTTCAGAGTTTCTGACACAGGACTTGGTGGCGGTACAGGCCAGGGATACTGAAGGCAAAGACTTCGTCCTGGCCTCAGCATACTTTCCGGGAGAGACAGCAACGGCGCCCGCGGAGGCGGTGGAAAGGCTGGTAGAGCACTGCAAACGGCACAAGCTCCCCCTCGTCATCGGCTGCGATGCTAACGCTCACCACACAGAATGGGGCAGCACTGACTGCAACGCGAGAGGTGAGTCCCTATTAGAATATGTTTTAGGAAGCAATTTAGAGATTGAAAATGTAGGGTGTGAACCCACTTTCGTAACCATTAACAGGAGGGAGGTGCTGGACCTCACCTTGAGTAATGAGCCTGCAAATGGATTGATCTCGCAATGGAGGGTCTCTACGGAGCCCTCCATGTCAGACCACAGGATTTTGAGGTTCACGCTAAAGGCAGAGGTCAGAAAACTCCTCCCAAGACGCAACCCTCGGAAGGCGGACTGGGACGCCTTCAGGGTTACACTAGGTGAGGAATTGGGCAGGGGGGAGCAGACCGATAACAGCGTGTCAGGCCCGGGCTTGGAGTTTAGGCTATCTAAGCTAAACGAGTCTGTCATTAACGCTTATCATGGCAGCTGCCCCCTACAAGTGACCACAGAAAGGCGAAACAGTCCCTGGTGGTCCAGGAAACTATCAGACCTCCGTAAAAAAGTACGCAGACTATTCAACAAAGCGAAGCGTACGGGGGTCTGGGAGGAATATAGGAGCTATCTCACTTTATACAATAAGGAGATCAGGTCTGCAAAGCAGGCTAGCTTCAGGAGATTCTGCGAGAACGTTACCTCAACGCCAGAGGCAGCCCGGCTGCATAAAGCTCTGGCGAAAGGCACCAACGACGCAGTAGTAGCAATCAAAAGAGGTGATGGGACATTCACGACCAGCGCAGAGGACAGAGCGACGGAGCTCCTGCGGGCGCACTTCCCGGAGACGGTTCGGGAAGACCAGTGTCTCCCTGCGATCGAGCACAGGCCAACCCGCGAGGATTGGAGTACCGTCAAACGGCTTTTTACGGCGGACTCGATCCGGTGGGCAACGGCCTCGTTTGAGAGATTCAAGTCTCCGGGAGTGGATGGTATTTTTCCAGCGCTGTTACAACAGGGTGAGCAGCATTTACTGCCTCACCTGATTCGGCTGCTGAGGGAAAGCCTCGCACTGGCGTACATCCCTGAAGTATGGAGGACAGCGAAGGTGATCTTTATACCCAAGGTGGGTAGGAAGGACTACTCATTGGCGAAATCCTTCAGGCCAATCAGTCTAACGTCTTTCCTACTAAAAACCATGGAGAAGATCGTGGACAATGAAATAAGGTCAACAGCGCTGAAGAGAGCACCCCTGCATGCGGCTCAGCACGCCTACAGAGCGGGTAGATCCACTAACACTGCTCTGTACCAGATAACCTCTGAAATAGAGAGTTCACTGGAGCATGGAGAGGTGATGCTTTGCGCGTTCTTGGACATCGAAGGTGCCTTTGACAACACATCTCATAAAAGTGTAGCCAAGGCATTGGAGAAAAGGAATGTGGCAGCACCGGTGCGCAGATGGATTGAATCTGTGTTGCGTACCAGAGTTGCTGAGACCACAGTAGGTGACAAAAGGATTCGTCTTGGCACAACAAGAGGCTGCCCACAGGGAGGTGTGTTATCACCCCTGCTATGGAGTCTAGTTGTAGACGACCTGTTAGTACTGCTAACAAACAATGGGATCCGCTGCCAAGGGTATGCGGACGACATTGTAATTATAGCAAGAGGCAAATACGAAGACACTCTCTGTGACCTAATACAAAGAGGTCTAAACCTGGCGAAGATGTGGTGTAAAGAGGTTGAATTAAACATCAATCCCTCTAAGACGACCGTAGTCCCGTTTACGAGACGCAGGTCCCTACCCGGTCTCAGGAACCTTACACTTGGGGGCAGAGAGATAGGAATGACCAGAAGTGTCAAATACCTAGGGTTAATGCTGGACTCTTCGTTGCGGTGGAATCAGCATGTAAACCTGACCCTGGTCAAGGCAACAAAAGCTTTAATGGTGTGCAACCGGCTGGCGGGCAAATCCTGGGGCTGTAAGCCAAGGATCCTCAGGTGGTTGTACACCATGATAGTGCGACCTATAATCACATATGGGGCGGTAGCCTGGGCCTCAATAGCGTCGCAGACTTCGGTTAAGACCAAGCTATCGAAGCTGCAACGGCTAGCCTGTGTCTGCATGACGGGCGCAATGCGCACCTGTCCAACGGCAGCACTGGAGGCTCTGACGGAGCTTACTCCGCTTCACTTGGTTATCGGTCAGGTAGCCAAGCACACAATTCTGCAATTAACGGCAGAGGGGTGGGGCAAAGGTAGAGTAATCTCGTCCCAGAGGATGGAAAAGATAAGTGGCGATGTACCATCAGCCCTCCTCCCGAGGGACAGCACTACCAAAATAGTTAACTTCAAGAAAAAGTTTAAGGTCACCCTCGGCAGCAAGGATGAGTGGAATGAGTCCAACCTCGAACTGATGCTGAGGAATAGTACGCTAAGGTGGTACACCGACGGATCAAAAATGTCGGAGGGGATCGGTGCGGGGATTGCTGGCCCACGCACTAAGCTCTCCATACCCATGGGAGAGTTCCCGAGCATTTTCCAGGCAGAAGTTTATGCCATAAGTCGGTGTATAGAAATAAACCTCCACCGCAACTATCGCAATGAGAGAATAGCCATTCTCAGTGATAGCCAAGCGGCGCTAAAAGCGATCACTTCCTACGAAATCAACTTAAATATGTTATACTAATGATTTGAAGCAACTTAATATGGACTTCTAAATGTGAATATATAAGAAAATCGACTTTATACCTTAATATAGGATTGTGGAATTCTTCCAAATGCACTGCCGTTATGGCTTTATGTCCACTTCAGTAAGATAAAGAAGGTTAAGAACTTAAATATGTTATACTAATGATTTGAAGCAACTAAATATCGACTTCTAAATGTGAATATATAAGAAAATCGACTTTATACCTTAATATAAGATTGTGGAATTCTTCCAAATGCACTACCGTTATGGCTTTATGTCTACTTCAGTAAGATGAAGACGGTAAGAGAACTTAAATATGTTAAACTAGTGATTTGAAGCAACTCAATATCGATTGCTAAATGTGAATATACAAGAAAATCGACTTTATACCTTAATATAGGATTGTGGAATTCTTCCAAATGCACTGCCGTTATGGCGTTATGTCTACTTCAGTAAGATGAAGAAGGTAAGTGAACTTAAATATGTTAAACTAATGATTTGAAGCAACTCAATATCGATTGCTAAATGTGAATATACAAGAAAATCGACTTTATACCTTAATATAGGATTGTGGAATTCTTCCAAATGCACTGCCGTTATGGCTTTATGTCCACTTCAGTAAGATGAAGAAGGTAAATTAACTTAAATATGTTAAACTAATGATTTGAAGCAACTCAATATCGATTGCTAAATGTGAATATACAAGAAAATCGACTTTATACCTTAATATAAGATTGTGGAATTCTTCCAAATGCACTGCCGTTATGGCTTTATGTCTACTTCAGTAAGATGAAGAAGTTAAGTGAACTTAAATATGTTAAACTAATGATTTGAAGCAACTCAATATGGACTTCTAAATGTGAATATATAAGAAAATCGACTTTATACCTTAATATAAGATTGTGGAATTCTTCCAAATGCACTGCCGTTATGGCTTTATGTAAACTTCAGTAAGATGAAGAATGTTAATTAACTTAAATAAGTGTAAACTTAACTCAATATCTTTGCTAATATACAAGAAAATGAATACCTTAATATAAGGTGGAATTCTTCCAAATGCATGCCGTTATGGCTTATGTCCACTAATGATTTGAAGCAACTCAATATCGATTGCTAATGTGAATATACAAGAAAATGGACTTTATGCCTTAATATATAGGGTTGTGGAATTCTTCCAAATGCACTGCCGTTATGGCTTTTGTCCACTTCAGTAAGATGAAGAAGGTCAATTAACTTAAATATGTTAAACTAATGATTTGAAGCAACTCAATATCGAATGCTTAATGTGAATATACAAGAAAATCGTTTTTATGCCTTAATATAGGATTGTGGAATTCTTCAAAATGCACTGCCGTTATGGCTTTTGTCCACTTCAGTAAGATGAAGAAGGTAAATGAACTTAAATATGTTAAACTAATGATTAGAAGCAACTCAATATCGATTGCTTAATGTGAATATACAAGAAAATCGACCTTATACCTTAATATAGGATTGTGGATATCTTCCAAATGCACTGCCGTTATGTCTTCATGTCCACTTCAGTAAGATGAAGTAGGTAAGTGAACTTAAATATGTTAAACTAATGATTTGAAGCAACTAAATATCGATTGCTAAATGCGAATATACAAGAAAATCGACTCTACACCTTAATATAG
>NW_026091918.1:0-7740 GCF_024586455.1 Bactrocera neohumeralis | reverse complement strand
TTTGTTTATCTTTCGATCGACTGAAAGCTTTTTCAATGTTTTGTTGTTTTGTTTGCACAACCCCTTAAAAAAGGGGGCCCCCGGGAAAATTATAATCCCTTTTATAAATGGGAACGAAATTGGACGACCCAAAGCATGCCCAAAAAAACTTAAACGGTTTTTTTTTTAAAAAAAATTAAATTTTCCGGGCCCAGTCGAAAGAACGCGTTTCACCCCAAAATATTCCACCAAAATGTTTCCCAAGGGGACCCTTTTCCCAATTTCCCCAACATTTGTTTTGACGTTTTCCCTTCCCCATTTTTTTGATTTTTTTGAGGAAGGGGTCGAAAGTCGTTAGAAAAAAGGTTTTGTCTTCAGGATTTTCTCGATCTTTTTGGGTTAATTTCCATGTTTTAGTTTTAATGATTTACAGAAGAAAAGGCAAAAAAGTAAATGAAATTTTAAAAGTACCAATTTTAAAATTTGCGGGGTTGAAGTTTTTTAATTTTCACAATTTTTTTAAACCGGGAAAATTTTAAAAAATTTTTATCTTTAAACGATCTGCGTTGAAATATTTGTTAAAATGAAAATTTTGTTTTTCCCAGCATTATTTGGGAATTTAAAAAATTTTGAAAAAAAAAAAAATTGACATTGATATATAAAAATTAGGGCAAACTAAATTATATTTTTAAATATTTTTTTTAACTTTTTATTTTATTCTTTTTCCCTTTTTTTGGGAAAATTTTTTGGGAAATAAAGGGAAAAAAAATTAAATTTTTTTTTTTCCCAAAAATTATTTCCAGAACATTTGAAAAAATAATAATTTTTAAATTTTAAAAAGAAAACCCCCATAAAATTTAAAACCAAAATTGCCTTAAAAAAATTTATAAAAATTAAGAAAGTAAAAAAAAAAAAAAAAAAAAATTTTTAAAAAAATTAAATTATATAATTAAAATAACATAAATAAACAAAGAAAACAAATTTAAATTAGTAGAAAAAAAAAGTAAAATTTCAAAAACAAAAAGAATTTTTAATTAAACAAACTAAATTAAAGGATTCAAAAATTATAAAACAAAATCCAAAGTTTTAGTTTTTATAAAATAATTTCCCAAATTAAATCATTTTTTAACAAAAAACCCCAATTAAAAAGTTAAAAAATTTTAAAAAATGGGAAAATTTTTTGGTAGATAAAAAAAATGAAAAAACCCTATAACTGGGGGTTCTAATTTTGCAGAAATTTTTTGAAAATTTTTAAAAAAAAATTATTTTAAAAGATTGAAAAAAAAGAGGAAGTTTAAAAAGTAATAAAAAAATTAATGTAAAAAAATTTTTTTTGAAAAAAAAAATTTTTTTTAAAATTTTAAGAAAAAAAATTTCAACCCAACAATTTTTAAAAATAAAAAAAAAAATATATTACTTATAAAATTTTAAAAAAAATAATATAAAGTTTTCCCATTTTAAATGCGATAAAAAAACTTTTTTTTAAAAAAAGTTTGTTTAAAGTTTAAAAAAGAAGCCTAAAAAAAACCTTTTCTTTTAAATTTAATTTACATCTTTTTAAAACTTTTAAAAAAGTTTTTTAAAGTAAAACCAAAACTGTTTTTGGGAAGGGAAAGATTTTTTTTTTGAACAATATTTATCGTTTTAGATAAGCTTTTTTTTTAAAAAAGCTTTTTTAAAATTTTTTTTGAAAAAAGCCCAAAAAGCTTAGTTAAAAAAATTAAAAAAAAAAGGATTTTTTTGAACAAAAAAAACTTCTTTTTTTTTTAAAACTTACATTTTTTAAAACAAAAAAATTTTTTCAGGGTTTTAAAATCATAACCGGTTGAAAGGAAAGTTTTTAAAAACATGAAAATATTTATGGGTTCCATTAGTTTATTAAAAAAACTTGGCTTTTTTTTTTTGATAAAGTTTTAAATTTAAATTTTTTAAATTTTTTTAATAAAGTAAAATTTGGTTAATTTTAAACAAAAATTTTTAGGGGTTTTGAAGTAAAAATGTTTTTAAAAAAAGAGTTTTTTTTTAACAAATTTTAAATTTTTTAAACCCACTTTTATAAAATGTTTTACAAAAAAAGCTTTTAAAATCGTTTAGTTTTAAAAAGAAATTCCATTAAAAGTGATTGATAAACCATATCAAAAAACGTTTTCCCTTTTTTTTCCTTTTAAAATTTTTTTTATTGTTTAATCCCAGGAAAAATTTTTGAAAATTTATAGTTCAAAATTTTTCGCTTCCCCAAAAGAAACAAAAATTTTAAATTAGACTTAATTTTAAAAGAAAACTTATTGCAAAAATTTTTGGGAAAGATTAAATATAAAAATTTTTAAAAAATTTTACTATAAAAAATATTAAAAAAATTAATAAAAGGGGGTTTTTAAATTTTTTTATAAAATAAAATGTAATTTAATAAAAAAATAATAAATTTAAGTTTTAGCCCAAATTTTTTTGGGTTGGAATTTTATAAAAATTAAAGTCTAAATTTTTTAAAAATTTTGTAAATATTTTTATTTTTGGGAAATTTGGGTTCTAAAAAGGGGGAAAAAAAAAGGGGGATTGTTTGGGCCCAGTTTGTTTTGCCCCGATTGTGTTTGGGGTAAAGATTTTTTTCGAAAAATATCAAAAGGAAAGGAAAAAAAAATATTTGTTTAAAAAATTAAAATTAAAAACTAAAAAGGGAAACAAAAAATGAAACAAAACAAATAAAAAAAAAAAATCAATAATTACAATGTATCTAACTAAATATTTTTAAAAAAATTATTAAATACATTTTATATTCAATGTAAAAAAAGTTAAAAAAATTTGGAAAAATTACAGATTTGATTTTTTTAAAAGAGTAAAAAAAAACAAAAAAAGAAACAAAACGCAAAAAAAAGAACTTTTTTTTTTACGGATTATTTAAAATTTTATACAGATTTCTAAATGTGGGACCCCTTTTAAAACAAACAAAAAAACCTCCAAAAAAAGATTTGATTTAACTTTTTTCACTTCCCCAAAAGAAAACCTTTTAAGATTAGTATTTACCCTTGATTTTAAAATTTAAAGGAAACAAAAAAATTTTTTATTTTAAAAAAAATACTTTTTTAAAATATTGAATATAAAAAAATTTTAATTAGCAAATGTTGATTTAGAATTTCAAAAGGGGTTGACTTTTTTAGGTTTCTCTTTTTTAAAAAAAAACACAAAAACCCTTCAACTAAAAGGGGAAATTTTTTAAATTTCATTTGAAAAAATTTTTCATTTTTTTTTTAAAATTATCTTTTTTCCCGGTCTTCCTTTCCGGCCACCCCAGATGGTCCACCACAATTTAACCCGATCGTTGAAACTTTTTCCAACCCGGTAATAAATAAACCCCGGGAATCTTTGCCAAAGGGCCCCGAATTGATGCATTTTTCCGCATAGCCCAAAACTTTCCCCTTATCTTAGTTCACACCGGCATTTTTTTTGAAAAAATAGGGAATCATAAACCCCACCCCCCCACAAACCACATTAAACTTTTGGGTTTTGGGGGGAATTTTGAAAGGGAGTTTTGAATCTCTTCGGGTTGTTTCCCCCCAAAACCCAATTTTTTGCTTTTTTCCCCCTTTTTGGAGAAAAATGGGTTTCATGTCGAACAAAATTTTTTCGGAAAACTTGGTTTTTTAAAAGGGAGAAAAGAGGATGGGGGAGGGTTTCCGGGTAATTTTGGGTTTATTTTAAGGGAAAAAATTTTTATTTTTTTTAATTTAAGGAATTTTTGACAAGGGGCCAAAAATCTTCCCCCGTCAGTCTGAATTTTGCCCCGATTTCCCACGTTTTTTTCGTGTACATTTCCCCTTACGGTTACTATATTTTTTCAGCGCGTGGTTGGGAGGGACTTTCGGTCGATAATGAACGCTTGGGCCCTAAAGAGGAAAATTTTAAAAGTGGCAATAAATAAAAGGGGAAATTTTTGTTGCCCATAAAGTTGGGGCAAAAAAAAAATTTTTAAAAAGACAAAAATTTTTTCGTTTTTTTCCGGCGGGGGTTTTCCCATGACGAAACCCCAAACTAACCTAAAATTTTTGAAAGACTCAGGGCGTGTTTTGGGTCAAAAAGCTATTAAAAAATTTACTTGGTTTCCTTGTTATAATCAAAACCCTTTAAAAACATTTATAATTTTTAAACCCGACAAAAAAAAAGGGGAAGGCATATGTCCCCCTTTGTTTTTAAAGATCTTATTACCGGTTTTTATTAACCCTTCCTCATATTAATTTAAAAAAAAAAAATCAAAAAATTTAAAAAATTTTTAAAAAATCGTTTTTAAAAATATTTAAAAATAAAAAAAAAAAATGTTTAAACCATAAACTATAACCCCAAAAATGCAAGATTTAATCAAAAACGAAAATTGAATTAAATTAATAACATTTTTAAATTTTGAATTTAAATTAAAAAAAAAAAAAATTTTAATTAAATGAAAAAATAGAAAAATTTTTAATACAGAAAAATTTAAAAAGTTATTGAAAAAATTTAAAAAAGGAAAGAATCAAAATACTATAGTTCTTGAGCAAATTTTTAAAAACTCAAAAAAAAAGATGTCCATTCATTTATAAACCAATAATAATAAAAAAACTTTTTAAAATTTCGAAAAAAAAATTAAATAAAAATTTAATTAAAATCAATTTCAAAAAAAAATTTTTAAGAAAAAAAATAATTATATTAAACACTTTCTTTTTTTCTGAAAAAAACTAATAAAACAATTTAAAAAATTTAAAAAATTAAAAAAAACAACAACAAAGCAACATTTTTTTATAATAACACTTTATGTTTTCCCCCAAAAAAATAACATAATTTTTTTTTTTTTTTATTGAAAAACAAAGCCAAGAGGGGGTTTTTAACAAAAAACAAAAAATTTAATATTATGTAAGTTTAAATTTCGATTACGTTGTTAATAATTAAAAAGGACACTTAAACACCCCCTTATTTCAACAATACATTGTAAGGAAATATATATACTATACATAAAATAGAATTTTATTTTTTAACCGTTTAGGTAATAAAACCAAAATTTTCCAAATTTAAGAACTATGTACCATTAATAGTCTCAGAGAACAAAAAACAAAAAAAAACAAAAATATTTAAAATTTAAAAAAAAATTATTCCCCAATTTTAAAGGTTTTTGGAAGGTAAGTATATTCATACAATAGGGGCATATTGAACTATATATATAGTATATTTACAAAGCCTTACCAGCATCTTGGGGGAGTTTTTGAACCCAAAAATCGATTTTTTTTTTTTAAATATTTTAAAAATAATCTAAAATATTCCCCAAAGTTTTTGATGGGGAATTTAAATATTTTGAAATAGAAGGGAAAAAAAGACCCAGGTCTATAACGGGGGAAAACGAAAACGACGCGCGATTTCTGGTTTTTTTTTTACGATATTTTTAATTGGGGCGGATAGAAAAAAAAGGGGTCGTAGGGAAATTTAATTAAAAGTTTATTATTTTTGGGCTTAAAATTTTTTCTTTTAAACTAAAAAAAAACGAAAAATTTAATTTTTCGAACAAAATTTTAAACAAATTTTTTTTTTTAAAAGGAACTTTTTTAAATTTTTAAAAAATTTCAAAAATTTTTTTTTTCAAAATTTTTTTTTTTAATCAAATTGGAAAAAAAAAAAAATTAAAAAAATTTTAAATTTTTGTTTCCGAAAAAATTGCCCCTGCATCCCGCCTCCCCCGAAATCTTTGCGAGATGCATCGGCAATTGTTTAAACAGTTATCAAAAAATTTCTTACCCAAAAAATTTTTAAAATGATGTTTAAATATTTTCCCTAAAACCCCCAAAAATTTTTTGCTTTAATCAGTTATTTTTTCCCCTTCCAAAATCCTAAAAAATCGTTTTTTGAACCTTTTAACAAAACCCCCCCTTAAAGCAACTATAGATTTATATAACTGATCGGGGCGTAATGGGCCCCGGTTTGCAAACAAGGGAAAAAACATTTTTGGAAACTTTTTTCTAGCCCATTGTTTAATATTTGTAAAAATTTTTTAAAGGAGGAAAAGGTTACTAAATAAAAAAAAAAAAACGAATATATGCTGAACCCCAAAAAAAATTTTAATGGAAAAACTATGAAATTTAAATTTCGTAAAGATATTTTTTAAAAAAAAAATTTTTTTCATAAAAAAATTTGAAAATTGGGCTGTTTGTGGGGAAAAAATAGAAAGTTGAGGGGGACGTTTTGGTCCTTTAAATACAGTTGGAGTTCAGTTACTAGTCCGAGGAGAGTCACCTTTGAATGCTGCATCTAGCCACATTCGAAACTTTTATAACCCGGGGAGCCCCAGTTTTAAAAAGGTAGTGTTCCCCTTCGGGAAAAGGGCCCAAAAGAGCCCATTTTTTCCTGGGCTTGGGCTTTTTGAGTTTCAATCTAACGCCCTTTGGGCTTGCCCCAGACGGAAAAATTGATCCTCCCAAGTTTTCTATGGGTTTTAAAAGGGAATTTTCGTACCCCACCTCTTTTTTAAAAATTTGACGTAGTTTGCAAGCACTCTTCCCACTTTTTAAAATTAATATTATTTTACCACTTTTTTAGCCCGATAGACAAACATTTCCCCCAATTTTTTTTCTTTTTCGGGGGTTATTAGATAACCTTTTTGGAAACCCCACTTTTTAAAAAAAATTTATTTTTAAAGTGAGGAAGGGGCGGAAATTTTTTGGTACAAGATTTTAAATTTCACGGGGAAAGAAAAAAGATCAAAAAAAATTTTTTTACCGTTTGGGGAAAACCCCCCGCACAATTTCCCAAAACTCGGGATGATTAATAAATTTTAAAAATTTAGGGTTTAATTTGCCCCGGGGAAAGGGAAAAGGCTGGTTTAGAAAAAGTAAAGCAAAATTTCACTGTTGTAGTCAAACTTCGAAGTCGTGATAATTCGTCTATCTTAACCAACATTAAACAATTTAACCTTAAAAAACCCAAAGAGAATAACCTCAACAAGAATTGGGGAAAGTCCTTTTCCCGAACAAAGCCCCCTTGACCCATTCCCGTCTTTTATTCGAAAAGATTTATTCACTAAAGTTTTGAAAGCTGGGTTTGGACTTTTCCCTTGGTAAAAGAAAAGAGAAGGCCCTTGCCCAAGTTTTGCCGGGTTGAAAGTTCCATTAGAGATCTGACGGAAATTTGGGGAAAGAGGAAGAGGAAGACCTTTTCCCCGGGAAAAACCAGTGGAAGGACCTGCGACACTTGTTCTCCAATGAACCCAAAAAGCGAAAAGGGAAAAACCCTGGCGGTTTTTAAACTCCCACAAGGGATAAGCGGCTTTTCGCAATAAAGAAGAAGAAAAAAACGCTTTAATTCTTTTTGAAATGTTCACAAAAATTATTTGCAGTTAATCCCTTTTTTTAAAACGAATTGCTTGAGGGAATATTATATATTGTATTCAGTTTCATGTACACCCAAAAAAAAATTGTTTTAAAAAGTGTTTTATGTAATAAAAAAGGGGAAAAAAAAAAAAATCTTTTGAGTTTACATATGTTTTGGTTTCTGATTTCAAATATCCACAATAAATTTGCCAGGGGGTTTTTAGCACAGCAAAAAAAACCCCCCCTAAAAAATAAACTTTACTTATATTAATTTTAAAAAAAACTTAAACACTAAATTCATATTTTCAAATTTAAAAAGGGAAATGAACAAAATAAAGTAGAATTTAATAATAAAAAAATGTCTTTATAATAAAAATATGATTCAACAAAATAGCCAAAACCCAAAACAGAATCCCTTTAGTGTAAATAATTCAACTTTTTT
>NW_026091917.1:0-5671 GCF_024586455.1 Bactrocera neohumeralis | reverse complement strand
TAGTGATTCGAAGCAACTCAATATCGATTGCTAAATGTGAATATACAAGAAAATCGACTTTATACCTTAAAATAAGATTGTGGAATTCTTCCAAATGCACTGCCATTATGGCTTTATGTCCACTTCAGTAAGATGAAGAAGATAAGTGAACTTAAATATGTTATACTAATGATTTGAAGCAACTCAATATAGACTTCTAAATGTAAATATACAAGAAAATCGACTTTATACCTTAACGTAAGATTGTGGAATTCTTCCAAATGCACTGCCGTTATGGCTTTATGTCCAACTCAGTAAGATGAAGAAGGTAAGAAAACTTCAATATGTTAAACTAATGATTTGAAGCAACTCAATATCGCTTGCTTAATGTGAATATACAAAAAAATTGACTTTATACCTTAATATAAGATTGTGGAATTCTTCCAAATGCACTGCCGTTATGGCTTTATGTCAACTTCAGTAAGATGAAGAAGGTAAATTAACTTAAATATGTTAAACTAAATGATTTGAAGCAACTCAATATCGATTGCTAAATGTGAATATACAAGAAAATCGACTTTATACCTTAATATAGGATTGTGGAATTCTTCCAAATGCACTGCCGTTATGGCTTTATGTCCACTTCAGTAAGATGAAGAAGGTAAATTAACTTAAATATGTTAAACTAGTGATTTGAAGCAACTCAATATCGATTGCTAAATGTGAATATACAAGAAAATCGACTTTATGCCTTAATATAGGATTGTGGAATTCTTCCAAATGCACTGCCGTTATAGCTTTATGTCCACTTCAGGAAGATGAAGAAGGTAAATTAACTTAAATATGTTAAACTAGTGATTCGAAGCAACTCAATATCGATTTCTAAATGTGTATATACAAGAAAATCGACTTTATACCTTAATATAAGATTGTGGAATTCTTCCAAATGCACTGCCGTTATGGCTTTATGTCCACTTCAGTAAGATGAAGAAGGTAAATTAACTTAAATATGTTAAATTAATGATTTAAAGCAACTCAATATCGATTGCTAAATGTGAACATACAAGAAAATCGACTTTATGCCTTAATATAGGATTGTGGAATTCTTCCAAATGCACTGCCGTTATGGCTTTATGTCCACTTCAGTAAGATGAAGAAGGTAAATTAACTTAAATATGTTAAACTAATGATTCGAAGCAACTCAATATCGATTGCTAAATGTGTATATACAAGAAAATCGACTTTATACCTTAATATAAGATTGTGGAATTCTTCCAAATGCACTGCCGTTATGGCTTTATGTCCACTTCAGTAAGATGAAGAAGGTAATTGAACTTAAATATGTTAAACTAGTGATTTGAAGCAACTCAATATCGATTGCTAAATGTGAATATACAAGAAAATCGACTTTATACCTTAATATAAGATTGTGGAATTCTTCCAAATGCACTGACGTTATGGCTTTATGTTCACTTCAGTAAGATGAAAAATGTTAATTAACTTAATTATGTTAAACTAATGATTTGACGCCACTCAATATCGATTGCTAAATGTGAATATACAAGAAAATCGACTTTATACCTTAATATAAGATTGTGGAATTCTTCCAAATGCACTGCCGTTATGGCTTTATGTCCACTTCAGTAAGATGAAGAAGGTAAACTAACTTAAATATGTTAAACTAATGATTTGAAGCAACTCAATATCGATTGCTAAATGTGAATATACAAGAAAATCGACTTTATACCTTAATATAAGATTGTGGAATTCTTCCAAATGCACTGCCGTTATGGCTTTATGTCCACTTCAGTAAAGATGAAGAAGGTTAATTAACTTAAATATGTTAAACTAAATGATTTGAAGCAACTCAATATCGATTGCTAAATGTGAATATACAAGAAAATCGACTTTATACCTTAATATAGGATTGTGGAATTCTTCCAAATGCACTGCCGTTATGGCTTTATGTCCACTTCAGTAAGATGAAGAATGTAAATTAACTTAAATATGTTAAACTAATGATTTCAAGCAACTCAATATCGATTGCTAAATGTGTATATACAAGAAAATCGACTTTATACCTTAAAATAGGATTGTGGAATTCTTCCAAATGCACTGCCGTTTTGGCTTTATATCCACCTCAGTAAGATGAAGAATGTAAATTAACTTAAATATGTTAAACTAATGATTTGAAGCAACCCAATATCGATTGCTAAATGTGAATATACAAGAAAATCGACTTTATACCTTAATATAGGATTGTGGAATTCTTCCAAATGCACTGCCGTTATGGCTTTATGTCCACTTCAGTAAGATGAAGAAGGTAAATTAACTTAAATATGTTAAACTAATGATTTGAAGCAACTCAATATCGATTGCTAAATGTGAATATACAAGAAAATCGACTTTATACCTTAATATAGATTGTGGAATTCTTCCAAATGCACTGCCGTTATGGCTTTATGTCACTTCAGTAAGATGAAGAATGTAAATTAACTTAAATATGTTAAACTAAATGATTTGAAGCAACTCAATATCGATTGCTAAATGTGAATATACAAGAAAATCGACTTTATACCTTAATATAAGATTGTGGAATTCTTCCAAATGCACTGCCGTTATGGCTTTATGTCAACTTCAGTAAGATGAAGAAGGTAATTAACTTAAATATGTTAAACTAATGATTTGAAGCAACTCAATATCGATTGCTAAATGTGAATATACAAGAAAATCGACTTTATACCTTAATATAGGACTGTGCAATCCTTCCAAATGCACTGCCGTTATGGCTTTATGTCCACTTCAGTAAGATGAAGAAGGTAAATTAACTTAAATATGTTAAACTAATGATTTGAAGCAACTCAATATCGAAAGCAAAATGTGTATATGCAATAGAATCGACTTTATACCTTAATATAAGATTGTGGAATTCTTCCAAATGCACTGCCGTTATGGCTTTATGTCACTTCAGTAAGATGAAGAAGGTAAATTAACTTAAATATGTTAAACTAAAGATTTGAAGCAACTCAATGTCGATTGCTAAATGTGAATATACAAGAAAATCGACTTTATACCTTAATATAGGATTGTGGAATTCTTCCAAATGCACTGCCGTTATGGCTTTATGTCCACTTCAGTAAGATGAAGAATGTAATTAACTTAAATAAGTGAAGTAAATGATTTGAAGCAACTCAATATCGATTGCTAAATGTGTATATACAAGAAAATCGACTTTATACCTTAATATAGGATTGTGGAATTCTTCCAAATGCACTGCCGTTATGGCTTTATGTCCACTTCAGTAAGATGAAGAAGGTAAATTAACTTAAATATGTTAAACTAATGATTCGAAGCAACTCAATATCGATTGCTAAATGTGAATATACAAGAAAATCGACTTTATACCTTAATATAAGATTGTGGAATTCTTCCAAATGCACTGCCGTTATGGCTTTATGTCCACTTCAGTAAGATGAAGAAGGTAAATTAACTTAAATATGTTAAACTAATGACCCGAAGCAACTCAATATCGATTGCTAAATGTGTATATACAAGAAAATCGACTTTATACCTTAACATAAGTTTGTGGCGTTCTTCCAAATGCACTACCGTTATGGCTTTATGTCTACTTCAGTAAGATGAAGAATGTAAATTAACTTAAATATGTTAAATTAATGATTTGCAGTAGCTCAATATCGATTGCTAAATTTGTATATACAAGAAAATGGACTTTATACCTGAATATAAGATTGTTGAATTCTTCCAAATGCACTGCCGTTATGGCTTTATGTCAACTTCAGTAAGATGAAGAAGGTAAATTAACTTAAATATGTTAAACTAATGATTTGAAGCAACTCAATATCGATTGCTAAATGTGAATATACAAGAAAATCGACTTTATACCTTAAAATAGGATTGTGGAATTCTTCCAAATGCACTGCCGTTATGGCTTTATGTCCACTTCAGTAAGATGAAGAAGGTAAATTAACTTAAATATGTTAAACTAAAGATCGAAGCAACTCAATATCGATTGCTAAATGTGAATATACAAGACAATCGATTTTATACCTTAATATAGGATTGTGCAATTCTTCCAAATGCACTGCCGTTATGGCTTTATGTCCACTTCAGTAAGATGAAGAAGGTAAGTGAACTTAAATATGTCAAACTAATGATTCGAAGCAACTCAATTATCGATTGCTAAATGTGAATATACAAGAAAATCGACTTTATACCTTCATATAAGATTGTGGAATTCTTCCAAATGCACTGCCGTTATGGCTTTATGTCTACTTCAGTAAGATGAAGAAGGTAAGAGAACTTAAATATGTTAAACTAGCTGATTTGAAGCAACTCAATATCGATTGCTAAATGTGTATATACAAGAAAATCGACTTTATAAAACCCCCAATTAAAAGAAAGATTGTCGGAATTCTTCCAAATGCACTGCCGTTATGCCGACGATTTATGTCATCTTCAGTAAGATGAAGAAGTTAAAGAACTTAAATATGTTGACTAAATGATTTGAAGCAACTCAATATCGATTGCTGAAATGTGCGATACAAGAAAATCGACTTTCATCAAATATAACATTGTCGAACTTCCAAATGCACTGCCGTTATGGCTTTATGTCAACTTCAATAAGATGAAGAAGGTAAATTAACTTAAATATGTTAAATTAACACCACGAACAATGTCAGCCTGGAAATCCAACGCAGGATTGATTTGAAACAACTCAATATCGATTGCTAAATGTGAATATACAAGAAAATCGACTTTATACCTTAATATAGAGTTGTTACGAATTCTTCCAAATGCACTGCCGTTATGGCTTTATGTCAACTTCAGTAAGATGAAGATGGAAATGAGCTGTTAAACTAGATTTGAAGCAACTCAATATCGATTGCTAAATGTGTATATACAAGAAAATCGACTTTATACCTGGCTAATATAAGATTGTGGAATTCTTCCAAATGCACTGCCGTTATGGCTTTATGTCGACTTCAGTAAGATGAAGACGGTAAGAGAACTTAAATATGTTAAACTAATGATTTGAAGCAACTCAATATCGATTGCTAAATGGAATATACAAGAAAATCGACTTTATACCTTAATATCCAGATTGTGGAATTCTTCCAAATGCACTGCCGTTATGGCTTTATGTCTCACTTCAGTAAGATGAAGAATGTCTAAATTAACTTAAATAAGTTAAACTAATGATTAAAAGCAACTCAATATCGATTGCTAAATGTAAATATACAAGAAAATCGACTTTATACCTTAACGTAGGATTGTAAAATTCTTCCAAATGCACTGCCGTTATGGCTTTTGTCCCCTTCAGTAAGATGAAGAAGGTGAACTAACTTAAATATGTTAAACTAATGATTCGAAGCAACTCAATATCGATTGCTAAATGTGTATATACAAGAAAATCGACTTTATTCCTTAATATAATTTTGTGGAATTCTTCCAAATGCACTGCCGTTATGGCTTTATGTCCTCTTCAGTAAGATGAAGAAGGTAAGTGAACTTAAATATGTTAAACTCATGATTTGAAGCAACTCAATATCGATTGCTAAATGTGAACATACAAGAAAATCGACTTTATGCCTTAATATAGGATTGTGGAATTCTTCCAAATGCACTGCCGTTATAGCCTTATGTCCACTTCAGGAAGATGAAGAAAGTAAAT
>NW_026091916.1:0-7481 GCF_024586455.1 Bactrocera neohumeralis | reverse complement strand
AGTATAAATTAACAAGTAAGGAAAGGCTAAGTTCGGATGTCACCGAACATTTATACTCGCATGTTAAAGCATAATCGAGATTTCATTATCCGTCATTTACATACTTTTTTATTTTGCTATAAATTAATTAGACATCAACGGTGTACTTTGAGTATTGAATTGTATTTTCATTTCCTAATGTATATACAGGGTTACTCCACTGAAGTTACCAAATCTCAAACCTATAACTACCACACTATTAATGACAGCGCGCTTAAATTTACACCAATAACAAATCATTCCATTGTTTACAAACGTACAAAAACATTTTAGTCTGTGTCGTGTGAAAAAAAAGGTATACGTGATGGAATTTAAACGTAATAGTGTGATTGCTTTATATTTGGCTGGAAAATCACAAGCAGCAATTGTTCGTCAGCTAAAACATCTCGAAGTGAACAAAATGTTTGTGTATCGCACTATAAATCGTTACAATGATACTGGCAGCATCGCAAAACGCCATGGAGGTGGTCATAAGAAAACAGCAACATCACCTGAGATGATTCGAAAAGTGAAGGCTCGACTTGAACGAAATCCACGTCGAAGTGGCAATCAAATGGCTAAAGAGCTGAAAATTTCAATGCAACGACTGTTGAAAAATGAGCTAAAGGTCAAGCCTTACAAGTTCCAAAAAGGACACAATCTACACCGCAGCAAAAAAGTTGACTCGAAAGAGCGAAGGAGTTGTTACACTTGCACGAACGTGGCGAATTTCCGAACATTGTGTTTTCTGATGAAGAATTTCCCTATTGAGCACTTCATAAACTCTCAAAATGACCGTGTTTACTTGACCGAACGCACGTACGAGAATTTAAGCCTACGAATGGCCACCCGAAGTAATTTCCCATCGCAAGTGATGGTATGGGCTGCCGTGACCGCTGATGGGCGCTCTCCAGTCGTTTTCATCGAGCCTGGTGTCAAAGTAAATGCGACTTATTATCGTGAAAATATTTTGAAGGTGCTTTAGAGCCGTGGGCACGTAAACACTTCGGCCGGAAAGAATGGACGTTCCAACAAGACTCGGCGCCGTCACATAAAGCGAGAATTAACCAAGAGTGGGTTAAAAAATCATGTTCCACGCTTCATTTCGTCGACACAATGGCTTTCGAATTCACCAGACGCAAATCCGATGGACTTTTCCATCTGGTCCATTTTAGAGAGCAAGGTGCGGACTAAAAACTACACCAGTATGGATGCGCTCAAGAAAGCGATTGTACGTGAATGGGCCAAAATACCACAAGCTCACATTCGTGCAGCATGCAACTCGTTTTGTGACCGTTTGAGGGCCATAGTCAAGGCAAAAGGTGGCCATATCGAGCTAAAGTGAATGGATTCTGAATTTTTGATTATTTTCATACATTTTGTCATTGAATCAATAAAAATATTATCAAACTAAAAATTATAGTCGTTTGAATAGGTAACACTGAGTGGGTAACCCTGTACTACATTATACAGAGAAGGCACAATGGAATTTCTTAAAAATAGCTTATATTGAAGCGTCAAACGGTATAAACAGTAGATTTCGAAATCTTATATTTCCGTAATGTCATCAGGGTGTTAGAAAAATTTAGGTGAGTCATCTGTGGCGTTACTGCAATTATAAATCAAAAGCATTTATCAGGAGCGTAGGAGTGGTTTATCACATTGACCGGAGCAGCAAAGGTCAACCATTGTGTTGTCCTATTCATAGTATTCAGTAGACATGACGTTATGATTTGTGGACTAAGAACAACGTTGTTTGCCGTGATAAATTTTATATCAAAGTGGTAGCTAAACTGTAGCCGGTATACGTCGTTTGCCGAACGCATTTTCAAAGTGATATAATGACCTTCTGATTTGTAAACGCAAAAAGTTGTTCGAAAACTTTTTTAATATTGGTGAAACGACAAGAAAAAGAGGTGGCAGTGCGATCCCTATGGAAAGGAGAGTTTATGATTGAACTCGCGTTGCGAATTGCTGTGGGAAGAATTTTGAGAATCAGCGGTCGACAGAGTACGGCAAACTTGGAATTTCTGACAGAACTTGTCCGAAGAAGTTTGAGGACTAGTCGATTTACATCACCATCCTTACAGCTTCAATTGGTTAACGCTTTCAATGACAATGACTTTGATGCTCACTGTGTCGTTTCCAACCATTTTTGGAAATGATTTAACCGATGCTATCTTGATGTTTGAACAGCTTTGCAAATTCTTGTCGGCGAACACCGCACGGAAGGCCGCCATCTTGGGATGTTATTTTTCAGTAACAGAACGTGATTATTTGGTCAATGTTTCTTAAATGACTTTTTAACCAACGTCGAGAAAATATTTTGGTATAATTTTGATATCTATGTCCGTGTTTTTTTACACAGTACTTTAAAAATGCGGGAGATCATGAACCACTTTATTATTTACCGAATTTCATTGAAATCGGTCGAGTTAGTTCCGAGATATGGTTTTGTCCAAACTTTGGGCGACGCTTTTTTATTTTCTTTTAAAAAGCGGGTCAGCTTCCTTCGAAGAACGTTTGTCGCAGATTTACCTTTTTACATTAATTTGGTTAACGCACTTCTAGTGATTTTCAACATAACCTTTGTATGGGAGGTGGGCGTGGTTATTATCCGATTTCTTCCATTTTTGAACTGTATATGGAAATGCCTGAAGGAAACGACTCTTTAGAGTTTGGTTGACATAGCTATAGTAGTTTCCGAGATATGTACAAAAAACTTAGTAGGGGGCGGGGCCACGCCCACTTTTCCAAAAAAAATACGTCCAAATATGCCCCTCTAATGCCATCCTTTGTGCCAAATTTCACTTAATATCTTTATTTATGGCTTAGTTATGACACTTTATAGGTTTTGGTTTTCGAAATTTGTGGGCGTGACAGGGCCGATTTTTTATTCATCTTCGAATATTAACCTTCTTTATGGAGCCAAGAAATACGTACCAAGTTTCATCATGATATCTCAATTTTGTACCCGGAAGTTCACAAATTGTATATGGACGGACAGACAGACGGACAGACAGACATCCGGATTTCGACTCTACTCGTCACCCTGATCACTTTGGTATATATAACCCTATATCTGACTCTTTTAGTTCTAGGACTTACAAACAACCGTTATGTGAACAAAACTATAATACTCTCGTTAGCAACATTGTTGCGAGAGTATAAAAACAAAGATTAAATTTTGAAAAAGTAATTATTTTTGCAAAATGTCCACATTGATGCCGCTTACAGGTTTAAAATGTGTACTCAAACTGCAACGAAATCAAGTGGCGTTAAAGCATACAGCGTTTGAATGTCATTAAAATGATAATAGGCATTATATAAAATTGACAGCCTTTGTTTTTTTCACGGTAAAAAAAGAAAACGCTCCAAATTTTTCCAGCCCAGATTTCATCTGGTATCACGGGCGTAATTTCACCACTTAACGACCCTTATACTGCAACAGCGCCCATTTCCTTCATTCCTCGGTCCAAAAACTTTTATTCAATAGTTTTGTGGAGATTAAGCTGAATGGAAGGCACCGGAAGAGAATTTAACTTATTTAAGTCTATAAGACAATGCTTTTGTTTTTATGATCACGGGTGTTTAGTCCACTTTGTTAATTCTCAAAATCCATTTTCTAATGCTTTTGTGGTACCAGGCTGTTGGAAGGCTATCTTGATTTAAGAATATCATTTAATGATTTGTCTATTCATAGATTGTCAAAGGCATCTTCCATGAGAAAAATGATTTGCTCGTGAAAAAGTTTCAGACAAATCCGCTTAATTTTACAGCAGATATTTTGGCACCTTAAGCAAAAAAATGTGACCTTTTTGGTAAGACATCGAAAGATTATTTTTAAAAAGATGTAGTTGATTTTGCAAAACGCCATTTCTTCCAGCAACAGCATATAATTAAGACCGGAGTATATGACATACATATGAACAGGGCTTAAGAATATGCTTGACTAACATAACAACTTTTTTCTTCTGACTTGAAAATACATGAAAGGCAGCGGGGGTTCCGATATGGCACCTATTCAAACACGGCGGCAAGAACTTGAATAATTATTACATCACTATATATTTACAGATGTAATAATGCGCTGTGCGCAATCATTGTAAAAATATCCCACAAGTTTTTAAAGAATTACTAACGAATGGATAATAATTATTTTTAAATTGCATCATTTATAAGGTAAATCTTTCAGAACCCCAACATCCGAAAATGAAAACAGAGTATTGTGGCAAACTTATTGTTAAATATACCTATGTTTGTATGTTTCAGACCTAGGTAAAATAACATTAATTTCCATGATATTCCAGCCATACTTATAATTTTAAAAGACAAACCAACGAAAATGATTTAATAATTAATAAAATGATAGGCGCTCTTCAGCGTTTCGAGTTGTTTGACAGCTTTCAACTAGGACCTCAATGATTAAGATATTTTGAAGCGAATTTCCAAGTGACGCCTTTTGTTTCCCAAAACAAAAACACATTTGTTAAAAGCTTTTCTATTCTCTGCATCACAAGCTCCAGTCCTAAAACAAAAAAGTCGTCAAGAGCAATAAGTGCAAGTCTCAAAATTGCAACGAGGTTCACTAGGTAGAAATGCCTGAGTGTTGTGGGTTTTAATAAGCTGCAACATTACTTAAATGACCAAAGATTTTTTATACGCTGTAAAAGGTCTGCCTGTGAACGAGCAGCAGCGGATCACTTAAATAAACTGTGCGCTTTCAGCCGGCGCTTCATTTGTCATTTTCGCCATAAGAGTTGTTTAATTTCGTCTTTTCGCGAAGCTGAAGCAAAATGCCAGCGAAATTTTCGCCTTAAAAAGGCAACAGCGGGTAACATTAAACAGGTGCGCACGACACAGACAAACGAACACGCTTTTCTGGACATTTTCCATCAGCGCAAAATTTTCGGTTTTCAGTCAAATGCGCATTAACTCCAACCAAGAATGAAGAAGTTCCACGAGGAAGATTTCACATGGCAACAAAGTTTATGATGTGAATTCAGTGGGCAAACGACGCGAGTGGCATGGGTGCAACGCGCGCTTGGCAGGCAGAATACACCTTGTTGCATGCACCGTTAGTTTAAGTCATTCACGAATCATACAAACACAAACAATGCGTTTCTGGCTTGCTCGGAATATTCGTGTTTGTAAGTTTACGTTTTGAGTTTCCACATTGAGCACAAATTCTTTAATCATTGAGAAGGCTTGAGCTCTAAGAATTCCTTTCAACTTTCAAAAGGATGTACGTGACAAAGCATAATACGGGACAACGCTTGCTCCATTGACGATATGCATTTGCCCTTCATCGAAGAAACCCGGCTCAACATGTAATCATTAACTTTGTTACACATCATGCATAATTGGTGTATAATCACCAATAAGGTGAGTTACAAAGGATAATATTCAATTTTTGAGTTTAAAAGCATCCTATATATTTGTTTAAACTAAAATTTCACTTTTTCAAATATTTTAAATATCCAAAAAAATATTCCAAGAACATGTTTGTAAAAAATTCTTTATTCTAGAAGCACTAATTTGAAACGTTGTATTCACCAACGATATGTATCGAAAAAGATTATTTTTAATAAAGGCGAATTTTTTTTGACAAATGAGATATTTGCATATGGGGTCCTTTTAATAATCCAGAGATTTTTTATCCAGCTCAGATTTGGTTAAAATGTCTGTCAACGCTTAGACCCGAGAGTTATAGTTTGTCAAATGGGGGTTCAGTTTAAACGAAGTCTAACCGATATTAAAAGTCACTTTTTCTAGAAGTTTAACAGAGCCAGCTCTTGATATCTAATTTAAAACTTCATCCAGTCATATTTGCTGCTCATCTCCTAGATATCTTTCAGAATTGTTCGAATTGAAGATACAAAGCAGAATTTTTCCAGCTTCTCTCTTCCTACTCTGAACCTTTTTCTATACGTGTGATGCCAGTACGTTGTGACCAAACTAGGTCGATAATGTGCGTTTTAGACCGCAGGAGTAAAAAAAGATTTTGCTTCCATTTTCTTCAATGCAATCCTACAAAACTTCCATCTATGGCTGTTATTCATTGTCGCCCTTTTGTTTGATTGTTATTTTTCACTAAACTTTTTTAAAAAAACTCAACTTAGGAATAATATTGGTTTAATAATGAAACAAAATTAAATACAAACATTTTGTCGATTACAATTTTTATTTTTTTGCCACAAGTTTGTATCAAATACAATTTACTGTTAAGGAACTGATATGATTTTGATCTTTTTAACAAATTTGAATGTCGAGTAGACAAATATTTTATATCGCAACAAAGTTGCCAAAGAGAGTATTATAGTTTTGTTCACATAACGGTTGTTTGTAAGTCCTAAAACTAAAAGAGTCAGATATAGGGTTATGTATACCAAAGTGATCAGGGTGACGAGTAGAGTTGAAATCCGGATGTCTGTCCGTCTCCGTCCGTCCGTCTGTCCGTCCGTCCGTGCAAGCTGTAACTTGAGTAAAAATTGAGATATCATGATGAAACTTGGTACACGTATTTCTTGGCTCCATAAGAAGGTTAAGTTCGAAGATGGGCAAAATCGGCCCACTGCCACGCCCACAAAATGGCGGAAACCGGAAACCTATAAAGTGTCATAACTAAGCCATAAATAAAGATATTAAAGTGAAATTTGGCACAAAGGATCGCATTAGGGAGGGGCATATTTGGACGTAATTTTTTTGGAAAAGTGGGCGTGGCCCCGCCCCCTACTAAGTTTTTTGTACATATCTACGAAACTACTATAGCTATGTCAACCAAACTCTATAGAGTCGTTTCCTTCAGGCATTTCCATATACAGTTCAAAATGGAAGAAATCGGATAATAACCACGCCCACCTCCCATACAAAGGTTATGTTGAAAATCACTAAAAGTGCGTTAACCGACTAACAAAAAACGTCAGAAACACTAAATTTTACGAAAGAAATGGCAGAAGGAAGCTGCACCCAGGCTTTTTTTTAAAATTGAAAATGGGCGTGGCCTCGCCCACTTATGGACCAAAAACCATATCTCAGGAACTACTCGACCGATTTCAATGAAATTCGGTATATAATATTTTCTTAACACCCTGATGACATGTACGAAATATGGGTGAAATCGGTTCACAACCACGCCTTCTTCCAATATAACGCTATTTTGAATTCCATCTGATGCCTTCTCTGTATAATATATACATTAGAACCAATGATGATAGCGGAATAAAACTTTACACAAATACGGTATTTGAGCTGAGGTATCCTTTGTGGAAAAATTGTCGTGATCGGACTATAACTTTTCAAGGTCCCTGATATCGAACACGAAGAACTCAGTGCCTAACCTAACATAACCTAATTTTTCACCGAAAATATCGGTAAATCTCTCAGATATTTTCATGTAATTCAGAGGGCATCATTTTTATACTCTCGCAAAAAAGTGCTAATAACGGTATCTCGATTATCAC
>NW_026091915.1:0-4678 GCF_024586455.1 Bactrocera neohumeralis | reverse complement strand
ATACCTGAATATAGGATTGTCGAATTCTTCCAAATGCACCGCCGTCATGGCTTTATGTCAACCTCAGCAAGATGAAGAAAGTTAATTATTTTAAATATTTGATGTTAATGATTTGAAGCAACTCAATATCGACTGCTAAATGTGTAAATACAAGAAAATTGACTTTATACCTGATCATAAGATTGTCGAATTCTTCCAAATGCCTTGGCGTTATGGCTTTATGTCAACTTCTGTAAGATGAAGAAGGTTAATTAACTTAAATATTTGATCTTAGTGATTTGAAGCAACTCAATATCGACTACTAAATGTGTATATGAAAGAAAATCGACTTTATACCTGAATATAAAATTGTCGAATTCTTCCAAATGCACTGCCGTTATGGCTTTATGTCAACCTCAGCAAGATGAAGAAGGTTAATTAACTTAAATATTTGATGTTAATGATTTGAAGCAACTCAATATCGACTGCTAAATGTGTAAATACAAGAAAATCGACTTTATACCTGAATATAAGATTGTCGAATTCTTCCAAATGCACCGCCGTTATGGCTTTATGTCAACCTCAGCAAGATGAAGAAGGTTAATTAACTTAAATATTTGATGTTAATGATTTGAAGCAACTCAATATCGACTGCTAAATGTGTAAATACAAGAAAATTGACTTTATACCTGAATATAAGATTGTCGAATTCTTCCAAATGCACTGCCGTTATGGCTTTATGTCAACTTCAGTAAGATGAAGAAGGTTAATTAACTTAAATATTTGATCTTAGTGATTTGAAGCAACTCAATATCGACTACTAAATGTGTATATAAAAGAAAATCGACTTCATACCTGAATATAAGATTGTCGAATTCTTCCAAACGCACTGCCGTTATGGCTTTATGTCAACCTGAGCAAAATGAAGAAGGTTAATTAACTTAAATATTTGATGTTAATGATTTGAAGCAACTCAATATGGACTGCTAAATGTGTAAATACAAGAAAATCTACTTTATACCTGAATATAAGATTGTCGAATTCTTCCAAATGCACTGCCGTTATGGCTTTATGTCAACCTCAGCAAGATGAAGAAGGTTAATTAACTTAAATATTTGATGTTAATGATTTGAAGCAACTCAATATCGACTGCTAAATGTGTAAATACAAGAAAATCTACTTTATACCTGAATATAAGATTGTCGAATTCTTCCAAATGCACTGCCGTTATGGCTTTATGTCAACCTCAGCAAGATGAAGAAGGTTAATTAACTTAAATATTTGATGTTAATGATTTGAAGCAACTCAATATCGACTGCTAAATGTGTAAATACAAGAAAATCTACTTTATACCTGAATATAAGATTGTCGAATTCTTCCAAATGCACCGCCGTTATGGCTTTATGTCAACCTCAGCAAGATAAAGAAGGTTAATTAACTTAAATATTTGATGTTAATGATTTGAAGCAACTCAATATCGACTGCTAAATGTGTAAATACAAGAAAATTTACTTTATACCAGAATATAAGATTGTCGAATTCTTCCAAATGCACTGCCGTTATGGCTTTATGTCAACTTCAGTAAGATGAAGAAGGTTAATTAACTTAAATATTTGATGTTAATGATTTGAAGCAACTCAATATCGACTGCCAAATGTGTAAATACAAGAAAATCGACTTTATACCTGAATATAAAATTGTCGAATTCTTCCAAATGCACTGCCGTTATGGCTTTATGTCAACCTCAGCAAGATGAAGAAGGTTAATTAACTTAAATATTTGATGTTAATGATTTGAAGCAACTCAATATCGACTGCTAAATGTGTAAATACAAGAAAATGGACTTTATACCTGAATATAAGATTGTCGAATTCTTCCAAATACACTGCCGTTATGGCTTTATGTCAACCTCAGCAAGATGAAGAAGGTTAATTATCTTAAATATTTGATGTTAATAACTTGAAGCAACTCAATATCGATTGCTAAATGTGTCTATACAAGCAAATCGAATTTGTACCTAAAAATAAGATTGTCGAATTCTTCCAAATGCACTGCCGTTATGGTTTTATGTCAACTTCAGCAAGATGAAGAAGGTTGATTATCTTAAATATTTGTTGTCAATGATTTGAAGCAAATCAATATTGACTGCTTAATGTGTATAAGCAGCGACTTTATACCTGAATATAAATTTGTCGAATTCTTCCAAATGCACTGCCGTCATGGCCTTATGTCAACTTTAGTAAAATGCAGAAGGTTAATTAACTTAAATATTTGATGTTAATGATTTGAAGCAACTCAATATCGACTGCTAAATGTGTAAATACAAGAAAATCTACTTTATACCTGAATATAAGGTTGTCGAATTCTTCCAAATGCACTGCCGTTATGGCTTTATGTCAACCTCAGCAAGATGAAGAAGGTTAATTAACTTAAATATTTGATGTTAATGATTTGAAGCAACTCAATATCGACTGCTAAATGTGTAAATACAAGAAAATCGACTTTATACCTGAATATAGGATTGTCGAATTCTTCCAAATGCACCGCCGTCATGGCTTTATGTCAACTTCAGTAAAATGAAGAAGGCTAATTACTTAAATATTTGATGTTAATGATTTAAAGCAACTCAATATCGACTGCTAAATGTGTAAATACAAGAAAATCGACTTTATACCTGAATATAAAATTGTCGAATTCTTCCAAATGCACTGCCGTTATGGCTTTATGTCAACCTCAGCAAGATGAAGAAGGTCAATTAACTTAAATATTTGATGTTAATGATTTGAAGCAACTCAATATCGACTGCTAAATGTGTAAATACAAGAAAATCTACTTTATACCTGAATATAAGGTTGTCGAATTCTTCCAAATGCACTGCCGTTATGGCTTTATGTCAACTTCAGTAAGATGAAGAAGGTTAATTAACTTAAATATTTGATCTTAGTGATTTGAAGCAACTCAATATCGACTACTAAATGTGTATATGAAAGAAAATCTACTTTATACCTGAATAAAAAATTGTCGAATTCTTCCAAATGCACTGCCGTTATGGCTTTATGTCAACTTCAGTAAGATGATGAAGAAGGTTAATTAACTTAAATAAGTGAAGCAAATGATTTGAAGAAACTCAATATCGATTGCTAAATGTGTAAATACAAGAAAATCGACTTTACAACTGAATACAAGAATATCGAACTCCTTCCAAATGCACTGCCGTTATGGCTTTATGTCAACTCCAGCAAGATGAAGAAGGTTAATTAACTTAAATATTTGATGTTAATGATTTGAAGCAACTCAATATCGACTGCTAAATGTGTAAATACAAGAAAATGGACTTTATACCTGAATATAAGATTGTCGAATTCTTCCAAATGCACTGCCGTTATGGCTTTATGTCAACTTCAGTAAGATGAAGAAGGTTAATTAACTTAAATATTTGATCTTAGTGATTTGAAGCAACTCAATATCGACTACTAAATGTGTATATACGAGAAAATCTACTTTATACCTGAATGTAAGATTGTCTAATTCTTCCAAATGCACTGCCGTTATGGCTTTATGTCAACTTCAGCAAGATGAAGAAGGTTGATTATCTTAAATATTTGATAAAGATGTCAACTCAATATCGACTGCTAAATGTGTAAATACAAGAAAATGGACTTTATACCTTAATATAAGATTGTGAAATTCTTCCAAATGCAAATGCCGTTATGGCTTTATGTCATACAAGATGAAGAAGCGACTTTATACCTGAAACTACTAAATGTGGTATAGATACAAGAAAACCTTTGCAAATTTAAAAAATAAGATTGCCGTTATGGCCTTTATGTCAACTTTAGTAAAATGCAGAAGGTTATTATTAATCCTAAATATTTGATGCTTAATGATTTGAGAGACATACCTGAATATAAGTTTGTCGAATTCTTCCAAATGCACCGCTGTTAAAGTGGTCATAAATACAAGAGAAGGTTAATTAACTTAAATTTATGTTACGATTTGAAGCAACGAATATAAGTGTAAATGTCGAAAATTCTTCAAAAATGCACTTCCAAATGCCGTTATGGCTTTATGTCAACCTCAGTAAGATGAAGAATGCTAATTAACTTAAATAAGTGAAGTAAATGATTCGAAGCAACTCAATATCGACTGCTAAATGTAAATACAAGAAAATCGACTTTATACCTGAATATAAGCTTGTCGAATTCTTCCAAATGCACTGACGTTATGGCTTTATGTCAACCTCAGCAAGATGAAGAAGGTTAATTAACTTAAATATTTGAACTTAATGATTTGAAGCAACTCAATATCGACTGCCAAATGTGTAAATACAAAAATGGACTTTATACCTGAATATAAGATTGTCGAATTCTTCCAAATGCACTGCCGTTATGGCTTTATGTCAACTTCAGTAAGATGAAGAAGGTTAATTAACTTAAATATTTGATCTTAGTGATTTGAAGCAACAATATCGACTACTAATGTGGTATATACAAGAAAATCGACTTTTGTAATTAAAATAAGATTGTCAATTTTTCCAAATGCATCGCTGTTATAGCTTATGTCAATTTCGCAAGATGAAGAAGGTTGATTATCTTAATTATTTGCTATCACCGATTTGAAGCAAATCAATATTGATTTTTAATGAATATACAAGGGGAATCGACTTTATAAAAAGGTCAAATTCCTCCTTTCTCCAAAG
>NW_026091914.1:0-8833 GCF_024586455.1 Bactrocera neohumeralis | reverse complement strand
GCAACCCCCTTTTTTGAAAAGCCCCTGCTTAAAAAAAACAAAATTTCAGTTGGTCTGATTTCGCAAGACCAGCGCAAGCCCTTACTGTCATGAATGTAATCCAAAATCCTACCTGTCAGTCCAGCACATTTAAGATGGGCAAGCCCATCACAAAGCATACAAGAAACAAAGCGTTCCGACTCGCTCTTTCACAGAGCAGTTCGAAAAATAAAAGTCATAATGAACAAAACAGTATTAAACTAAGATATAAAAATGTTAAATAATAAAAGTAAAAGCGCGATGACAAAAATATTTATAACAAATGAATGCAATAAAATAGTTAGTTATCAAAGATAACAACCAATGTAGCGAGCAGTTTGAGATGCACTGTAAAACACGAAAGTAAAAAACTCGCGATCAGCTGTGGACAAAGATGGAAATGAATAAAAACAAGAAAGAAATTTAAGTAAGCAATATAAATTAACACTAACAATTGCACTATTTAATATGTAGCATCAAAAACAAATTGAAAATGACTCGGCACAATAAATTAAAATTAGCCAGAACAGAATTAAAGTAAAATCAATTGCTTCACTAGCACAATAAAACACTGATACTTATCTTAAAAGATCACTTAATCTAGATAATTTTCACAATAAAGTTTAAAATATAAATTAAATAAATTCCTGCCAGAGCACCAAATTCACAGCTGAGCACTAGAAGGGTTGCCAATATGAATATGTTTTTGTAATATAAAAATGGTTTTGTAAAAATTGATCGGCTAACAACAGCAATGTTAATCTCTATCTATTTTCCGTGAAAATTTTATAAAAATTACAAACACCTGTTTACGAGTTTCAAAATTCGCATAGCCGCCGTCTGTCACCTACAAATTTGAATCTGATTAAGTGCGCAGTTAATCCGGATTAACGCTGCCGTCTGTCGAGGCTATTAGCCATTCTTACTAACTGCCACACATTCTAATTATTAGAATACCATGAAGAGGGTATATTAAGGGGGTATTCTGGTCTAGAAGCATGAATTTCAGGTAATTTTTAAAGTGTCGTGAAAAAATTCAATTTTTATTAGTTATTTATTAATTTTAGAAGAGTACAGAAAAAACTTAAAAACTAAAAAAAAAATCAAAATGAGAACAGTGGGAAATTTTTTTTTTTTTTTTTTTTCACAAAAATGGCAACTGCCTGAAAAAAATAGTTTTTTTGGATCACTTTCGAATTTTTTAAAAATAATAAAAATAAAAATTTGGGGGGATGAGGCTAGTTCCAATCATAGACAAGAAAGACTAAAGAAGACTTTCTATAAAAATTTCAAGTAAATCGGTCCTATAGAACATGACAAATCGTGGGTATCGTTCCGAAAAATCAGTTTTGAGAAAACGCGTAAAGTTTAGAGACAATTTTAGTGAATATGGACGCCACGCCACAAAATCGGCTGTGTCTAAGAAAATAAGTCGAATTTTGAAAAAGGTCATATTTTTTGAAAGTCTAAACTTTCAAGATATGCAAAAAAATCGATTTTTTTCAAAATCCTGATAAGAATACCCTCAAGTTTGCCACGTCGGAGACTCTATAGAGTATATTAATGATCGCCGTGACGTGCTGAGTCGATTCAGCCATGTCGACTGCATAAACGCGAAATCAAGAAATCAATCTGAAATTTTACACACGTCGAACAGGTCGAATTTTGAAACACAATGTAAAAGCTGTCAATCATTAGCGCCTACAAAAATTATAGTGGTAAGCCGGCACGATATGTTAGGTGTGCCAAAACACAAAATGTACAAATATTGACCTATAGCCAAATCCCTAACACATGGTCCGAAATCAACCAAAGCTTGAAAACATTACGGCCACAGGAAAAAAAATATACAAATTAATATTCCCAAGCAAACTGGTACTACTAATAAACTTGCGAAAGGATAATAGCAAAGAGAGATCTGTCCCATATTGCACCCAAAGCTCAGTATACAGAAAAACAAAGTTCGGGCCTACCAACGCACTAAATATCAATTATATTTACAACTTTTTCCCAGCTTAAGTTTTCGTAAAAGTATTAATGACTTAGTTTATATCCAGGCTAGAAGCGGTTTTGTTTCCATATGCTTTTAGCGATAAATGTTGAGCAAGTTTGGCCCATATTAATTCTGAAATATTTATACCCCGAACAGGGTATATTAAGTTTGTCAGGAAGTTTGTAACACCTAAAAGGAAGCGTCGGAGACCCTATAAAGCATATACAGTATATACATCAATGATCAGTATGTTGAGCTGATCGATTTAGCCATGTCCGTCTGTTTGTCTGTCTGTCCGTCTGTATATATATATGTATATATATACGAACTAGTCCCTCAGTTTTTAAGATATCGTTTTGAAATTTCGCAAACGTCATTTTCTCTTCAAGAAGCTGCTCATTTGTCGGAACTGCCGATATCGGACCACTATAACATATAGCTGCCTTACAAACTGAACGATCGGAATCAAGTTCTTGTATGGAAAACTTTCACATTTAATAAGATATATTCACGAAATTTGGTATAGATTATTTTTTAAGGCAACAATGTAATCTCCCAAGAAATTGTTCAGATCGGTTACCTATAGCATATAGCCATACAAACCGAATGAACTGAAGTTTGGTATGAGTTATAGTTCGTAGAAATAATGTAATATCGGAAGAAATGTCCGGATAATCTCCGAAGAAATTGTTCAGATCGGCTATAGCACTGTAGATAAAGCCGCATACAAACCAAACGATCGCAATCAAGGGCTTGTATGGAAAGCTTTTGCATTTGACATGGTATCTTCACCAAATCTGACATGGATTACTGCTTAAGATTATAATATAATCTCTGAAAAATTGTTCAGAAATTACCTTTCAGCTTCTGCAGAAGTCACAGGAATTGTAATGAATAATAACATTGCTGTAAATACTTCCGTTAGGTCGCACTAGCACTCCATATTTGCTCATTATTACCTTTTACATAATTGATGAACAGTCCATGCATGAGTTAATTGAGGCAAAACTAGGTGGTAAATATTAGTAAATTCATGAAAGCGAGTGCCTAGTATATCTGAATATTTTCTGTGGAATTCGTCACACTTTGTAATAAAGTTGCTTGGTGTTAGAAAATCGAATATACACAGACTGCACTCATACCAATAAAAATGTGTAGCTAATTGAGATATTACTGCGTCAAGTACATTATTGAAAATTTCAATTTTAAATACATTTTTCCCGTTTGGAAATCGCTGATCAATAGCTAATTCATCAAAATATTTTTTTAACTCTTCTTTTCCTTTTTTCTTAAAAATGGTTATCAATACCATATTTTCTTGCAGTTTCACTGGCTTTGCACATGAATAATTCGAAATAATTTCTATAAACTTGCACCTTGCTTTTGTCCCTGCTAAAACTTTACTCGCCTCGTCCCAATTGATGTCGCATTTGTATAAAAGCTTTGAATGCTAAATTGCGTTGTTCAATACACTGTACATGAATTCAAAAGCAACACGAACTCAAAATTAAGCATTTTTGTTTAATACTCTGTTGTATTGCAGATATCGATCGATCCTACGCTGACCGTCTAGTCGGATTCGTCAGTGAATTTTGACAGTAGGTCCCAACGTTTAATGCTGTTTCGAAAAAGTTGTATAAATCTTGTAACTTTACGAAAGAATCTGTATTTCCACAAAACTGCTAACGGCATCATTTATGACCACATTTAAATTATTAGCGCCACAATGTACTCTACCTTTGGCTGAATATCCTTAATATATTTCCTATAATATACACCATTATAGACACCACTCGCCACACTGAAACACATACTTTATTTCTATATCAATTGGCTGTCCATTTTCCAATCTGGTTATTACTGCATACCTCTCAACAATTCTTAGCTGAACTACCTTCGATACAGGACATATCATATTCATTAGGATCGAAAAAAATGGTGACGCTCTAATTTTTTTCTATTAAAAAGGGTTTCGAGTTTGGTCCCCAAGCTCTCATTTCATTTTGAATTGTTGAACTCATATTACTTGTAGATCCTAAAACCTAAAAAAACAAAATTTCAAAAAGCCCTGATATTAGACAGTTAATAATTATGAACAAACTAAAAACGAAAAACTTACCTCACCATTGGAAATATCCAAAACTTGCTAAAAATATGATCATATCGGGCAGAAAACTTCGCGGTATCCTTCCTTAAGTTCTTAAGAACAAAGAAAATGGTAAGTTGGTGGTATCCTTCCCTTTTGAAGTCTTCTTAATGTCCTCTCAAAGCCAAGAACTTATTGCTATAAGGTATAGAGTCATGATAACCTGAATAACATTTTAAAAATTAAGAAGGTTGAACATAAAATAAGCGTAGAAATCAATTTTGGAAAATTTTTGTTTTTTACTCTTCTTTTCTTGACACTGTTTGCGTTTAAATGCACCACTGGATTTCTTCTTTTTATCCATAATTTTAGTTTTCTAATTTATTTAAACACTAGTTTTACCCGCGGCTTCATCGCAGTGGAGCCATTAAATAAGTATGAGAGATAAAGGGTAACGGGATAATAATAGAAATGAGTCAATATGAAACTAAATTTTATTGCTTGGCGGAGATCAACAATTTTTAAAAATTACTACAGACAATGAAGTTTCAACACCTTAAAATAAGCGTATTGAAATGCAACAACAAATGTTAAATATATTAATTCTGAATTCTAACAATTTAAAAAATAATATACAAATTATTAATCTAGGATATTTTCTTAGACAATGTTATAATTTTTCCCGTCAGGTGGAAATATGTGTAAATTCTGCTGCATTTCCTTTTAAATTTTTTCCATATTCGTGTATCAGGCTACATAAAGCTGACCATGAGAGAAGCATTACTTTCTAAATGCACCCTGCTACTTGTAATGTTTGTCCTTGTGCCTTGTTAATAATTTACAGTTATTTCTTTTTCGCAAATCAACCAACTGTAACAGCAAGATTCGAACTTGACGAGAAACTGGAACCCTTTACATTGAAAAAGGAACGTCAGTGGGAATAATTGTTATCCGAGGTATTATAACACTATTTCCCTTACCGACATATGTTAAAAATAGTAGCACATTTAGTTTCAATTGAAGTTTATGTGACGGTACACCCGATAGTTCAGAAAGTGAATTTAAACTCCACAGGATATGAAGTTCCCGTATCTATAATTGTATCCATTGACAAATATTCCTTCATTTCTCCTTGTACCTCGTTTAAAATGTCACTGTTGATCCTATTAACAATTTCATTTCTTGGTGCTAATATTGCCTTTGCACACAACCACTGATCACTACACAAATTATGTTACAATTATTGAAAAACATTAGCAATGAGATCCCCATCACTTTCTACTAAATTACAAAATTCTCTTGACAGTAATATACATATATGTAGCCTTCAACGTCAACATCTAAACAACCATCACCGATTTTCAACAACATTTCTTCGTAAAGTCCTGAATCCACATCATTATGAAGATGCACTCTTATATTCGTTTTCAGGCGGAGTTTTTCAACTGTCGACCATAAGCGTGATGATTTAATGCACGCTCGAGTTTCATCTGCATCTGCTCGCCTCTGAATCACTGGGAGGGTTTGACGGAAATCACCAGCCAATAAAACTACCATTAATCCCATTATATCTGTACTATCTAAGACCTGGAGAGTCTGGTTTAATGCTTCTAGCCTTCTTGTGAGACATGGTACTTTCATCCCACACTAAAAGCTTGCATTCTCGCAACATCCTACCTCGTGAACTATTTTTACTAAAATTGCAGATGGGCGAACTTTCCTGTGCCTAATTCAATGGTAATTTTAAAACGGAATATGCCGTATGACCGCCGTTTAATATCGTCGCGGCAATATCTGACGAAGCTACAGCAACTGCTATTTTTGGTCTTTTCTGACGGACATTAATAATAAAAAAAAACGTTTTTCCAGTACCTCCTGGTGCGTCGAAAAGAAGAGTCCAGTCTAGTTTACGTAAAACTTCATTACTGTAATTTTAGATGGCGTTGAAGTAGCTAAATTTGACGATTTTGACAAACAATTTTTTTTTTCTTTCGTAAAACTTTTTGTTTCTAATATAAAGTACCCTATGTTACTTCTAATACCTTCAAGAGTATATGTACAAAGTTTCATGATGATCGGTTAAGTAGTTTTTGCGTGAAAGCGTAACAAACAAACTTACATTCGCATTTATAATATTAGTATGAATACCACATTAGATTGTACTGGAGTGGTAGATACTCACTCTTCACTGACACGTTAAAAAGTAAATAAAAAAGGGATGAGATACACAATGATATGCTACAAGTGCCGTTATGAATCCTCGGGAAAAATTATCATCGATATTTTATAAAATGCACATTTCACTACCCGTCAAATTGACAACACTGTCAACCTACTGAAAGAATTTAGAGGAATTCTCTGGGCATAACTCTTGAATTTCTCTACAACTGAATTCTCATGATTAAACTGGTGTTGCACCCTGTCACATTTATTTTGAAAATGGAGAAATTTACAAAAGTTCAGTTGGATCGAGATTTCTGGTAAGGCTTCGGGCCCTGGAACATAAGGGCCCTGAGAATTGCACCGCCTAGCTCTGGAGATAGCTATGAGACTGGCTTTTCTTATGTTGGTTGCTTGACTTAAGGAAACAACTAAAGTGTCAGGATGTTTGCAAAAGATCAGCCAACTTGGGAAAAACGGACACCAGCATTCTTCAACAGCAAGTTTACAGATCGGGACCTATCTTCAGAAAAATACAAATTAAAATAATTGACATTGTACCAAAATAACTGAAAAGCCAATAGCAGTTTAACCAGTTATTACAACATGCTATATGCGAAATGCTCCTAATTTGGCAAAGAGAATGAGAGTTAAGAAGTACCCAGCTCAAATTTTGGAATCAATATGGGTTAAGCTGAAAAGCCCGACAAAGGTGACAATAAACACAGTTTTCAGCTTAAATCTACCATTATTTACTTAACAAAATAGTTTTCAAAAAACTAAGCTTATTAAAAATAAAAATTTAGAAATTCATATACATATGTACATATATGTAAACCCACAAATAAAAAAGCACAAAATATCTTGTGGTAATGAACTAAACTGCGAGGTCTGAGTTGAATTGGAAAATATTAGAAGTGCTAATGGTGCTAAACTAGCACATGACGTTACATCTTATCGCCTTTTTTCTTTACTTCTATGATATCCAAAATTTGGTCAGACGAATGTTGCCTTACATAAATAATTTTAACATCATACAAAGCCATCAATTTGGTTTCAGAGAATATTGTTCCATCATTGATCAGATACATTGTACGTGAGTTGCCTTTCAGATTTAGAGGACAATAAAATTGAATCCTCAAAATCACTTTATTGTTTTCAAAATATTCTCCATGAGTATCTATGTACATATATATAATACTTCTGCATGCGCATAATAATTTTGCGAGTCTTTATGTGTCGAAAACGTTGAACTATAAGTCAAGAAGTCATTTGGTCCGTAGTCAGGACTACACGGTATATGACCCTTCAAATTGATGTTTTCATTAATAGTGGTGAATAGTAATCCGTCTTCAACAGTTGGTTTTCATGATTTTTGAGGGGCAAGAGAAAAACAGATGGTTATGTATCACTCAGAATTTACTGTTTTGTTATTTCAGACGTCGATAAATCATGTGGGATTCAACGCCCCATTAATACCTATATTTAACTCTATCTCACGATAGGTCGCAACACCTGATATTGGATAACCCTCGCGAAATCCGTCTTGTAGTCATCTACGACCACGATTTAATTCACCTTACCATCGATAATCATTGGTCCTTGATGGAGCTTCATCGATGCAATGTTGCTGGTTTATTCACGTCGAAGGTTTTAAAATAGTCGCTCGAGAATGTTCGCAGTTTGCTTTAGCCAAGATGCATGTTTTAAGTTACTGTAAGCAACACAAATAGCGGTGGTATGTTAAAATCTGAGCATGTACTATATAACATCAAAAAATGTCAAACTTTTACGGCAAAGTTGAGTTGCCACATTACAACACGAGGGCCAAACCTCGATAGCTCACTGGGAATTAAAAAAGTCCACTCTGAAGTCTTTCGAGACGTTTCTCAAGCATTCAATAAAGTGTGTTGTTATATAAAAATGCAACATCTCTTTTCATCTCATCTATATATATAAAATAAGTGGCAATTTAATGGTACGCTATAGCTCAAGAACCACTGAACGAATCACCTCCAAATTTGTAGGGTACCTTCGGGCCTATGAGTAGATGGTTTCTGTGAAGTTTGCATTGCCATTGGACAAGGGTTTCAAAGATATATGGTCTGTTTCTGGAATGCACCATGTTGCGCAAACTGCTTTTGCCCGACCAGCAGCACTGCAAAATGTAAGTATTAGAAAAAAGTCGCCGCTCAGCTAGCTAGCAAGAATGATGCATAACGAGGCATCTCGACAGGATAGAATATATAGAATACGAACTGTCAAATCTATAACTATTGCCATTGCCAAATCTGTATGTGGGCATTTGCTATCATGATATAATCATTTGCGCAAAGGCGTAGGGTGGTTCGATGATGTAGCCCATGCTTGAGCTCTGAAAAATTTTTTTATCATTTGCGAAATGCCGTCGGGTAGGTAGCCGATGAAGCGCACGTTTTGAGCTTTTTGAGCTATTGAACTCCTTAAATCTTTTATGTGGAAAATAAAAAAGGATAAAGATCCTTTTGTTTACAAATGTATTTCTGGGAAAAATAAAATAAAGATAAAGATCCTTTGTTTGCAAATGTATTTCTGGG
>NW_026091913.1:0-7024 GCF_024586455.1 Bactrocera neohumeralis | reverse complement strand
GAGTTAATGAACCTTCTTTAATACACACTTATCAATTGATATTGAGTTTCTCTAAATCATTTACTTCACTTATTTAAGTTAGTTAACCTTCTTCATCTTACTGAAGTGGATATAAAGTTATAACGGCAGTGCATTTGGAAGAATTCCACAATCTTATATTTAGGTATAAAGTCGATATTTTTGTATATACACATCTACCAATCGATATTGAGTTTCTTCAAATCATTTACTTCACTTATTTAAGTTAGTTAACCTTCTTCATCTTACTGAAGTGGATATAAAGTTATAACGGCAGTGCATTTGGAAGAATTCCACAATCTTATATTTGGGTACAAAGTCGATATTCTTGTATATACACACTTAGCAATTGATATTGAGTTTCTCTAAATCATTTACTTCACTTATTTAAGTTAGTTAACCTTCTTCATCTTACTGAAGTGGATATAAAGTTATAACGGCAGTGCATTTGGAAGAATTCCACAATCTTATATTTGGGTACAAAGTCGATATTCTTGTATATACACACTTAGCAATTGATATTGAGTTTGTCTAAATCATTTACTTCACTTATTTAAGTTAATTAACCTTCTTCATCTTACTGAAGTGGATATAAAGTTATAACGGCAGTGCATTTGGAAGAATTCCACAATCTTATATTTAGGTATAAAGTCGATATTCTTGTATATACACACTTAGCAATCGATATTGAGTTTCTTCAAATCATTTACTTCACTTATTTAAGTTAATGAACCTTCTTTAGCTTACTGAAGCGGATATAAAGCCATAACGGCAGTGCATTTGGAAGAATTCCACAATCTTATATTTAGGTATAAAGTCGATATTCTTGTATATACACACTTAGCAATCGATATTGAGTTTCTTCAAATCATTTACTTCACTTATTTAAGTTAATGAACCTTCTTTAGCTTACTGAAGTGGATATAAAGTTATAACGGCAGTGCATTTGGAAGAATTCCACAATCTTATATTTAGGTATAAAGTCGATATTCTTGTATATACACACTCAGCAATCGATATTGAGTTTCTTCAAATCATTTACTTCACTTATTTAAGTTAATTAACCTTCTTCATCTTACTGAAGTGGATATAAAGTTATAACGGCAGTGCATTTGGAAGAATTCCACAATCTTATATTTAGGTATAAAGTCGATATTCTTGTATATACACACTTAGCAATTGATATTGAGTTTCTTCAAATCATTTACTTCACTTATTTAAGTTAATGAACCTTCTTTAGCTTACTGAAGCGGATATAAAGCCATAACGGCAGTGCATTTGGAAGAATTCCACAATCTTATATTTAGGTATAAAGTCGATATTCTTGTATATACACACTTATCAATTGATATTGAGTTTCTCTAAATCATTTACTTCACTTATTTAAGTTAATTAACCTTCTTCATCTTACTGAAGTGTCTATAAAGCCATAACGGCAGTGCATTTGGAAGAATTCCACAATCTTATATTTGGGTACAAAGTCGATATTCTTGTATATACACACTTAGCAATTGATATTGAGTTTCTTCAAATCATTTACTTCACTTATTTAAGTTAATTAACCTTCTTCATCTTACTGAAGTGGATATAAAGTTATAACGGCAGTGCATTTGGAAGAATTCCACAATCTTATATTTAGGTATAAAGTCGATATTCTTGTATATACACACTTAGCAATCGATATTGAGTTTCTTCAAATCATTTACTTCACTTATTTAAGTTAATTAACCTTCTTCATCTTACTGAAGTGGATATAAAGTTATAACGGCAGTGCATTTGGAAGAATTCCACAATCTTATATTTAGGTATAAAGTCGATATTCTTGTATATACACACTTAGCAATCGATATTGAGTTTCTTTAAATCATTTACTTCACTTATTTAAGTTAATTAACCTTCTTCATCTTACTGAAGTGGATATAAAGTTATAACGGCAGTGCATTTGGAAGAATTCCACAAACTTATATTTGGGTACAAAGTCGATATTCTTGTATATACACATTTAGCAATCGATATTGAGTTTCTTCAAATCATTTACTTCACTTATTTAAGTTAGTTAACCCTCTTCATCTTACTGAAGTGGATATAAAGTTATAACGGCAGTGCATTTGGAAGAATTCCACAATCTTATATTTGGGTATAAAGTCGATATTCTTGTATATACACACTTAGCAATTGATATTGAGTTTCTCTAAATCATTTACTTCACTTATTTAAGTTAATTAACCTTCTTCATCTTACTGAAGTGGATATAAAGTTATAACGGCAGTGCATTTGGAAGAATTCCACAATCTTATATTTAGGTACAAAGTCGATATTCTTGTATATACACACTTAGCAATTGATATTGAGTTTCTCTAAATCATTTACTTCACTTATTTAAGTTAATTAACCTTCTTCATCTTACTGAAGTGGATATAAAACCAAAACGGCAGTGCATTTGGAAGAATTCCACAATCTTATATTTAGGTATAAAGTCGATATTCTTGCATATACACACTTAGCAATCGATATTGAGTTTCTCTAAATCATTAACATACTTCACTTATTTAAGTTAATTAACCTTCTTCATCTTACTGAAGTGGATATAAAGTTATAACGGCAGTGCATTTGGAAGAATTCCACAATCTTATATTTAGGTATAAAGTCGATATTCTTGTATATACACACTTAGCAATCGATATTGAGTTTCTTCAAATCATTTACTTCACTTATTTAAGTTAATTAACCTTCTTCATCTTACTGAAGTGGATATAAAGTTATAACGGCAGTGCATTTGGAAGAATTCCACAATCTTATATTTGGGTACAAAGTCGATATTCTTGTATATACACACTTAGCAATTGATATTGAGTTTCTTCAAATCATTTACTTCACTTATTTAAGTTAATTAACCTTCTTCATCTTACTGAAGTGGATATAAAGTTATAACGGCAGTGCATTTGGAAGAATTCCACAATCTTATATTTAGGTATAAAGTCGATATTCTTGTATATACACACTTAGCAATTGATATTGAGTTTCTTCAAATCATTTACTTCACTTATTTAAGTTAATTAACCTTCTTCATCTTACTGAAGTGGATATAAAGTTATAACGGCAGTGCATTTGGAAGAATTCCACAATCTTATATTTAGGTATAAAGTCGATATTCTTGTATATACACACTTAGCAATCGATATTGAGTTTCTTCAAATCATTTACTTCACTTATTTAAGTTAATTAACCTTCTTCATCTTACTGAAGTGGATATAAAGTTATAACGGCAGTGCATTTGGAAGAATTCCACAATCTTATATTTAGGTATAAAGTCGATATTCTTGTATATACACACTTAGCAATCGATATTGAGTTTCTTAAATCATTTACTTCACTTATTTAAGTTAATTAACCTTCTTCATCTTACTGAAGTGGATATAAAGTTATAACGGCAGTGCATTTGGAAGAATTCCACAATCTTATATTTAGGTATAAAGTCGATATTCTTGTATATACACACTTAGCAATTGATATTGAGTTTCTCTAAATCATTTACTTCACTTATTTAAGTTAATTAACCTTCTTCATCTTACTGAAGTGGATATAAAGTTATAACGGCAGTGCATTTGGAAGAATTCCACAATCTTATATTTAGGTATAAAGTCGATATTCTTGTATATACACACTTAGCAATCGATATTGAGTTTCTTCAAATCATTTACTTCACTTATTTAAGTTAATTAACCTTCTTCATCTTACTGAAGTGGATATAAAGTTATAACGGCAGTGCATTTGGAAGAATTCCACAATCTTATATTTAGGTATAAAGTCGATATTCTTGTATATACACACTTAGCAATCGATATTGAGTTTCTTCAAATCATTTACTTCACTTATTTAAGTTAATGAACCTTCTTCATCTTACTGAAGTGGATATAAAGTTATAACGGCAGTGCATTTGGAAGAATTCCACAATCTTATATTTGGGTACAAAGTCGATATTCTTGTATATAAACCTTAAGCAATCGATATTGAGTTTCTTCAAATCATTTACTTCACTTATTTAAGTTAATTAACCTTCTTCATCTTACTGAAGTGGATATAAAGTTATAACGGCAGTGCATTTGGAAGAATTCCACAATCTTATATTTGGGTACAAAGTCGATATTCTTGTATATACACACTTAGCAATTGATATTGAGTTTCTTCAAATCATTTACTTCACTTATTTAAGTTAATTAACCTTCTTCATCTTACTGAAGTGGATATAAAACCATAACGGCAGTGCATTTGGAAGAATTCCACAATCTTATGTTTAGGTATAAAGTCGATATTCTTGTATATACACACTTAGCAATCGATATTGAGTTTCTCTAAATCATTTACTTCACTTATTTAAGTTAATTAACCTTCTTCATCTTACTGAAGTGGATATAAAGTTATAACGGCAGTGCATTTGGAAGAATTCCACAATCTTATATTTAGGTATAAAGTCGATATTCTTGTATATACACACTTAGCAATTGATATTGAGTTTCTCTAAATCATTTACTTCACTTATTTAAGTTAATTAACCTTCTTCATCTTACTGAAGTGGATATAAAGTTATAACGGCAGTGCATTTGGAAGAATTCCACAATCTTATATTTAGGTATAAAGTCGATATTCTTGTATATACACATTAGCAATCGATATTGAGTTTCTTCAAATCATTTACTTCACTTATTTAAGTTAATTAACCTTCTTCATCTTACTGAAGTGGATATAAAGCCATAACGGCAGTGCATTTGGAAGAATTCCACAATCTTATATTTAGGTATAAAGTCGATATTCTTGTATATACACACTTAGCAATCGATATTGAGTTGCTTCAAATCATTTACTTCACTTATTTAAGTTAATTAACCTTCTTCATCTTACTGAAGTGGATATAAAGTTATAACGGCAGTGCATTTGGAAGAATTCCACAATCTTATATTTAGGTATAAAGTCGATATTCTTGTATATACACACTTAGCAATTGATATTGAGTTTCTCTAAATCATTTACTTCACTTATTTAAGTTAATTAACCTTCTTCATCTTACTGAAGTGGATATAAAGTTATAACGGCAGTGCATTTGGAAGAATTCCACAATCTTATATTTAGGTATAAAGTCGATATTCTTGTATATATACACACTTAGCAATTGATATTGAGTTTCTTCAAATCATTTACTTCACTTATTTAAGTTAATTAACCTTCTTCATCTTACTGAAGTGGATATAAAGTTATAACGGCAGTGCATTTGGAAGAATTCCAAAATCTTATATTTGGGTACACAGTCGATATTCTTGTATATACACACTTAGCAATTGATATTGAGTTTCTTCAAATCATTTACTTCACTTATTTAAGTTAATTAACCTTCTTCATCTTACTGAAGTGGATATAAAGTTATAACGGCAGTGCATTTGGAAGAATTCCACAATCTTATATTTAGGTACAAAGTCGATATTCTTGTATATATGTACACACTTAGCAATTGATATTGAGTTTCTTCTAAATCATTTACTTCACTTATTTAAGTTAATTAACCTTCTTCATCTTACTGAAGTGGATATAAAGTTATAACGGCAGTGCATTTGGAAGAATTCCACAATCTTATATTTAGGTATAAAGTCGATATTCTTGTATATACACACTTAGCAATTGATATTGAGTTTCTTCAAATCGTTTTCTTCACTTGTTTAAGTTAATTAACCTTCTTTATCTTACCGAAGTGGATATAAAGCCATAACGGCAGTGCATTTGGAAGAATTCCACAATCTTATAATTAGGTATAAAGACGATATTCTTGTATATACACACTTAGCAATCGATATTGAGTTTCTTCAAATCATTTACTTCACTTATTTAAGTTAATTAACCTTCTTCATCTTACTGAAGTGGATATAAAGTTATAACGGCAGTGCATTTGGAAGAATTCCACAATCTTATATTTGGGTATAAAGTCGATATTCTTGTATATACACACTTAGCAATTGATATTGAGTTTCTTCAAATCATTTACTTCACACATTTAAGTTAATTAACCTTCTTCATCTTACTGAAGTGGATATAAAGTTATAACGGCAGTGCATTTGGAAGAATTCCACAATCTTATATTTAGGTATAAAGTCGATATTCTTGTATATACACACTTAGCAATTGATATTGAGTTTCTTCAAATCATTTTCTTCACTTATTTAAGTTAATTAACCTTCTTTATCTTACTGAAGTGGATATAAAGCCATAACGGCAGTGCATTTGGAAGAATTCCACCTTCTTATATTTAGGTATAAAGTCGATATTCTTGTATATACACACTTAGCAATTGATATTGAGTTTCTTCAAATCATTTACTTCACTTATTTAAGTTAATTAACCTTCTTCATCTTACTGAAGTGGATATAAAGTTATAACGGCAGTGCATTTGGAAGAATTCCACAATCTTATATTTGGGTACAAAGTCGATATTCTTGTATATACACACTTAGCAATTGATATTGAGTTTCTTAAATCATTTACTTCACTTATTTAAGTTAATTAACCTTCTTCATCTTACTGAAGTGGATATAAAGTTATAACGGCAGTGCATTTGGAAGAATTCCACAATCTTATATTTGGGTACAAAGTCGATATTCTTGTATATACACACTTAGCAATTGATATTGAGTTTCTCTAAATCATTTACTTCACTTATTTAAGTTAATTAACCTTCTTCATCTTACTGAAGTGGATATAAAGTTATAACGGCAGTGCATTTGGAAGAATTCCACAATCTTATATTTGGGTACAAAGTCGATATTCTTGTATATACACACTTAGCAATCGATATTGAGTTTCTTCAAATCATTTACTTCACTTATTTAAGTTAATGAACCTTCTTTAGCTTACTGAAGCGGATATAAAGCCATAACGGCAGTGCATTTGGAAGAATTCCACAATCTTATATTTAGGTATAAAGTCGATATTCTTGTATATACACACTTATCAATCGATATTG
>NW_026091912.1:0-5648 GCF_024586455.1 Bactrocera neohumeralis | reverse complement strand
AATTTTCCGAAAAATTTTTTTTTTTTCCCCAAAATTTTTTTAAAAAACAAAAAAAAAAAAAAAAAATTTAGAGTGAAACTTAAAATTTTATTAAATTTCCTGTTTTTAAATAAATTTTTTTTTTTTTTTTTATTTAAATTTTTATTTAACTTTTTTTATTTTTTTTTTTTTTTTTTTTAAAAAAAATATTTTTTTTTTAAATTTGTATTTTTGAAAATTTTAATTTAAAAATTTGGTTTATATTTAAAAAAAAATTTTTATTTTTTTTTTTTAAATATAAAAATAAAAAGTAATTTTGCCCAAAAATTTTTTTGGGTTTTTTTTTTTTTTTTAAAAATTTTTTAAAAAACTTTTTTAAAAATTTTTTTTGGTTTTTTTAAAAAATTCTTTTTAAAAAAATTTTAAAAAGTTTTTTATAAAAAAAAAATTTTTTTTTTTTCCAAAATATTTAAATTTTTTGTTTAAAATTTAAAAAAATTTTTAAAAATTTTTGGGAAAAAAATTTTAAAATTTTTTTAAAATTTAAAAAGGGTTTAAAAAAAAAAAATTTTAAAATTTAAAAAAAAATTTAAAAAATTTTTTTTCATTTTTTTTTGAAAAAAAAAGGGTTTATTTAAAGGGGAAATAAAAGAAAAGGGTTTTTAAAATTTATTTTTTTAAAAAAATCTTTTCTTTTTAAAAATTTAAAAGCCCGGGAAATTTTTTTCCGTTAACCCAAAAAATTTTAAAAAAAAAATTTTTTTAAAATTTTATTAAAAAATTTTCAAAAAAACAATAAAAAAATTAAATTTTTTAAAAAAGTTTCCCCTTTTAAAAATTCAAAAAAATTAAAAATTTTAAAAAAATTTAAAAAAAATAAAAATTTTTTTTTTTTGGGGTTATTTTTGTTTTTTTTAAAAAGGGGAAAAAAAAATTTTTTAATAAAATATAAATAAAATTTAATAAAATTTTTGGTGGGTGAAAAAAATTTTTTATTTTTTTAAAAATTTAAAAATGGTTCAAGTAAAAAAATTTTTTTAAAATTAGGAAAAAAAGGTTTTAAAATATTTATAATTAAATTTTTTTAAAATAATCTGGCTTTCCCCCAAAAAAAAGGGGGAAAAAATAAAAAAGGAAAGGAAAAAATAGTTACCTGTATTGCTTATGGGTTGGGGTTTTAATTCTTAAAAATTTTTTTTTTTTCCCTTTCCCCAAAAGGGGCCGGGAGGGAAGACAAAAAAAATTTTAAAGAGGGGGGTTTTTCCCAGGGGGGGAAAACAAAATAAAAAAACTTACAGGCCCAAGGAAAGGAAAAAACCCAAAAGAATTAAAGGGGCTTAAAGGGGGTTTAAAAACGAATATTTTGGGAAAACTCTTTGGTTTTTTTAAAAGGATAAAAAATTTTTTCAAAATTTAAAAATAAAATTTTTTTAAAAATTTTTTTAAAATTTTTAAAAATTTTTTTAAGTTAAAACATATTTGGGGGTAAATTTTTAAAATTTTAATTTTTGCAAAACCTTTTAATTTTTTTAAAAAAAATTTTGGGTAATTTTTAAGCTTGGGGGGGTTTTTCTTTTTTAAAATTTTTTAAAGGGGGAAAAGGTTGGGAAAAAATAAAAAAGGGAAAATTTTCTTTTTTATGCGTACACAGGGAAGTCTTGGGAAAGATATGGTAGATGGATAGAAGAGCATGACTTTTACTTGGTGTTTTTCCTGGGACCTAAAAATTTATGGTGGTTCCCAAATTTCCCAACAGGCGTACCATATCCGCAGCTGGCTCAAGGGAAAGTTCAGTCGATAGAATAATGTAGGTAAGGGAAGTCGGCAAATAGATCCGTAACTTCGGGAAAAGGATTGTCAAGATTGAGATAGTCGGGTTTGATTAAGCAATACCATGTTATGACTGTTCTGGAAAAGAATTTCGGTTTTGTTCCCGGATATGTTACGTAGCCAATTGTGGAACTTTCTGTAAAATTTTTAAAGGATTATATCGTAAGAATATATTCTTTTAAATTATAACGATTATCAATTAAATCAATTCAAAAGCACGGACTGGGAACCTGTCTAAAAAACAAAGAGTGATGGCCTAACGGGGTGACACAATGTGATTTTCCCAGTGCTCTGAATGCAAGTGAAGAACAAGGCGGAGTAATATGATTTCTTTAAGGTAGCCAAATTCGTCATCTATAGTACGCGCATGAATGGATAACGAGATCTCTGTCCCTATTACCCCAGCGAAACCACAGAAAGGAAGGGCTTGGAATAATTTGCGGGGAAACCTTAGCTTGATTCTAGTCTGCATGTAGAACATAAGAGTAGCATAAGGGAGATATATAATTTCGGTTATATATCAACAATAAAATACCACTACCTTATTGCCCTACTTATTGATAAGTGGAATGTATCATTGCTTAGCTTATATGGGTATATTATATATCTTATGGTTTTGGGGTTTGATGCAGTTTCTTGATCAAAGTACCACGAGTTTGTTATATAATTGTAAACTTTTTTAATGAAATGATAGTTTCGGTGTTATTATTATAATTAAAATTGGTATACCCCAAATGGTATGACCCAAATTCAAGGAATTCCCAAAAGGGGGAGTTGATGGGGGATTTCTCAAAAAATACGGAGGTTCCAAGGCTCAGGTGACAGAAACCCCATAGAGCAAGGGGAAAGTGACTTGATCTCGGTGTTCAGTACACAAAGCAAGCTCGGCCTATCGATCCTTTTTGGGTTTTAAGAGTTTTTAACAAGAGGTGTCAGAAAAGTTCACAGGGATAACTGGCGGGGCCAAACTCATAGCGACGTCGCTTTTGATCCTTCGTCGGTCTTCCATCAGTGAAGCAAAATTCACCAAGCGTTGGGTTGTTCACCATTCAAGGGAAATGGGGAGACGTCGTGGTGTTTGTTAACACATTTTATTGCGACAGCATTCTGCGATCGAGAGGAACCGCAGGTACGGACCCAAATTAATTGTTGAGCGAACAGTGGTATGATGTTTCGTCCGTTGGATTATCCCGAACGTCTAAGGTCGTATCCTGCTGGACTGCAAATAAAGGGCAATTGCATTGAGGCTTTCTAAACCATTTTAAAGTTTATAAATTTTATTTATAAACGACAATGGATATAGTGATGCCAATGTTTTGTAACATAGAAATGGGGAGGATTAAATATCACGATGACCCAGTTATTATTAAAACATTATTTAATACAATGTCAATGCCAGAATCTGTAAACGACTTGTAATGGGCAAGGTGTTGGTAGAGAATGCCAATGCGATCCACTGAAGCTTATCCTTTGCTTGATGATTCGATCATACTGTTTATAAATATATATAATTTTGTATAATATATATATATATATATAAATTTTTGTATATTATTTATTTAAAAAATATTAAAAATATTATATATTTATTTATTTATATATAAAATATAAGAAATAATTTTTATATAAGATTAATGTAAATTAAAGTATTTATATATATTATAAAAGTAAAATAAATTAAATTTTCATATAATTATTAAATTTAAAATCTTTAAAAAAGAAATAATAATAATAAAGTTAAGTCATATAATCAAATCATCAAATAATTTTTTTAAATACTTTTATAAAGCTTGCATAAAGTGTAAAAGTATGAAAATAAAAAAATTTTATATAAGTTTTAAATGTATATATAGTAAAATTTTAAGTAAAAAAAAATATAAAGTATTAAGTGTATAAATTTAAAAGGGTAAATAATTTCATATAATATACAAAAAGAAAAAAAAAAATATAAAATATATAGAAAAACACAAAAATTTTATAATTATTAATGTAAAACAAAATGTATAAATATTAAGATTATTAAAGTTAGTATAAAATTGTTAAAAAATTAAGTGCATTAATACATATTAAAAATCATATAAGTAATAAATTCATTTTTAAGTTTAGGAAAAATCATAAAGAAAATAATTTTCAAAAGTATTAATTCAAATTATATTACAAAAAATAAACATAATAAAAAAATTTCTTTTATAAGATAAGTTTTAAAGTCATATAAAAATAATTCTTAATAAAATTTTAAATTAATGAATTTAAAATATAATAAAAATTTTATAAAAAAATGTAAAATCATAAAGTAAATAATTTAAATAAATTAAGTGTATAAACATATATAATATAATTTTTCATAAAATTAAGTGAAAAAAAATTTTAAGGTAATCATTAAGTATTAATTTTCATATAAGTATTAAGTGATAAAGTTAAATTTATAGTAATAAATTTTCATATAAGTATTAAATGTATAAATTCAAATAAGTAATAAGTTTTCATATAAGTATTAATTGTAAAAGTCATACAGGTAAATAATTTTCATATAAGTATTAAGTGTATAAAGTCATATAAGTAAATAATTTCCATATAAGTATTAAGTGTAAAATTTATCCAGGTAAATAATTTTCATATAAGTATTAAGTTTATAAAGTCATATAAATAATAAATTTTCATATAATTATTAAGTTTATAAAGTCATATAAGTAAATAATTTTTTTCATATAAGTATTAAGTGTGTATATATAAATATCATAATATAAATATTAAGTTAAAAGTCATACAAAGTAATAAGCGTTTCATATATATAAGTATTAAGTATATAAAGTCATATACTATAAATAGAAAATATGAAAAATTTTCATATAAGTATAAATTTATAGTAGAGTATAAAGTCATAAGAAATATTTCATATAAGTATTAAGTAAAAATAAAAAAATCATAAAATATTATATATTAATATAAAGTCATATAAGTAATAAATTTTCATAAAATTTTAAATGTAAAACAGAAAGTAAAAATTTTCATATAAGTATTAATGTAAAAAAGGTCATAAATCAAAAGTAAAAAATAATAATTTAAATTTTAAGTATAAAGTAATAAGAAAAATTTTTTCATTAAGTATTTTATGTATAAAGTCAAAAAGAAAAAATTTTTCTAAAGATTAAGGGTAAAAGAAAATAAAAAAAATTTTAATTTTTATATAAGAAATAATTTATGTAAAAGGGTAAATAATTTTCATAAATTTTAGAAAACATAAATAATTTTTTTTTTTAAAATTTTATAAATTTTATAAAGTAAAAAATTTTTCCATATAATATTAAGTGTAAAATTTTCATTTTATGTAAAAATTTTTAAGTATTAAGTTTATGTATATTAATTTTTCATAAAGAAAGTGTATTTTATTAAAAATTTTCCATAAAAGTTTTAAATGTAAAATCAATGAAAAAAAATTTTCATAAAAATATTGGTAAAAGTCATAAGGTAAATTTTAAATTTTTATTATAAATATTAAGTTAATAAAAAGCAAAATTTTAAATTTCCTTTAAAGTATAAAGAAAAGTCATAAAGTAAAAAATTTTCAATGTTTTATAAATCAAAAGTAAAAAATTTTTCAAAAAAAAAAAGTCAAAAAAAAATTTTAAATTTTATTTAATTTTTTTTTTTTTTTTTTTTTTTTTTTTTTTTTTTTTTTTTTTTTTTTTTTTTTTTTTTTTTTTTTTTTTTTTTTTTTTTTTTTTTTTTTTTTTTTTTTTTTTTTTTTTTTTTTTTTTTTTTTTTTTTTTTTTTTTTTTGGGGGGGGGGGGGGGGGGGGGGGGGGGGGGGGGGGGGGGGGGGGGGGGGGGGGGGGGGGG
>NW_026091911.1:0-8598 GCF_024586455.1 Bactrocera neohumeralis | reverse complement strand
CAAAAGGGCGGAAACCGAAAACCTATAAAGTGTCATAACTAAGCCATAAATAAAGATATTAAAGTGAAATTTGCACAAAGGATGGCATTTTTGGTGGTTTCATATTTGGACGCAATTTTTTTGGAAAAGTGGGCGTGGCCCCGCCCCCTACTAAGTTTTTTGTACATATCTCGGAAACTACTATAGCTATGTCAACCAAACTCTACAGAGTCGTTTTCTTCAGGCATTTCTATATACAGTTCAAAAATGGAAGAAATCGGATAATAACCACGCCCACCTCCCATACAAAGGTTATGTTGAAAATCTCTAAAAGTGCGTTAATCGACTAACAAAAAACGTCAGAAACACTAAATTTTACGGAAGAAATTTCAGAAGGAAGCTGCACCTAGGCTTTTTTAAAAATTGAAAATGGGCGTGGCGTCGCCCACTTATGGACCAAAAACCATACCTCAGGAACTACTCTACCGATTTCAATGAAATTCGGTATATAATATTTTCTTAACACCCTGTTGACATGTACGAAATATGGATGAAATCAGTTCACAACCACGCCTTCTTCCAATATAACGCTATTTTGAATTCCATCTGATGCCTTCTCTGTCTAAATACATTAGGAACCAATGATGATAGCGGAATAAAACTTTACAAAAATACGGTATTTGAAAAATATTTAAATGACGGATAATGAAATCTCGATTATCACTTTACCATGCGAGAGTATAAAATGTTCGGTGACACCCGAACTTAGCCCTTCCTTACTGTTCAAGTATAAATCTCATATTTTCGTAAGTCTCTTTCATATTAGAACCATGAGCAATCGGAACTGAAGGAAGTTTGTTTCCGCTATGTAGTAACACGGCTTTCAAACTAGGTAGGTTTTATTTCATCGTCACGACGTCGACATAAGAAATCTTTGTACCAAGAGAAAGTAAATTCCAGTCGTTTAATCTAGACCCCAAAAGCTCAGCCTGTTTTTTAGACAGATTTAAATCACGTACTAAACCGTTTATATCACGTTGTGTCAATAAGTGCGGTTCTTTTCAAGTTGACGGTTCATAACTTGAGTCACTATCTTCAGATACCTTATTATGCTGACTGAGAACAAATTGAGGACTAGAATTCTGACTTTTGATCGATTTGGAGGCATCGGCACAGGCAGTTCGGCACTATGTAGGATGAGTCTCTTGGCCGAAGACAAGATTGGATACTGGATAGTGTATTTGGATTTGGTAGTAATACCTTTTGTTTGAGTCAAACAAAAATAGCAATCACTTACATGATCCTTTGGTTCCGTCCAAATCATTGGTATAGCAAAGGACAAATGTCTACGTTCTTGTTTAGCCCAACCTAAAGGGAGCCTCACACACGTTACACAACATTTATGTGGAACCCAGGATTTGTCTTGATTCCTCACAGGAAAACCAAAATAGTCTAAATAGTACTGTTCAATTAGTGATGTGAAATTTCGACGCTGAGATGTAAAAGCTAATTCTCCACACACATAACAAAAATTGTCCGGGTTGTTCAAACACTTTCGTGTCATATTTACGATCTAACTAATGTAAATAAAATGTTATTTAGCAAACACAATAGTTACACAGTTGACTAAATGCTGTTATGTAAACAAAGAAACATATGTATATGAGGTCAGAAATGAATATATAGCTGTCACAAAAAAAACTGGATGTGATGGAAACAAAACTGTTACATATTTTTAATGAGGGTACACCAACATAAATAAAAATCATAACAAAGTTCATGTGACAAAAACAGTGTTTATTAGTGTTATATATCTCACTCTTTGAACAATATTTGCAGCTAAAATACCATAGGTACTGGGTTCCAAATATTCGGATCCTGGTGGCGTGAACAGAGTTGGTTCGATTTGTACAATTTGCATCCTATGTGTCACCTAAAACTAAACGAAAAAGATATATGGTTATATATGTATATGTATATAGAACTGTAATTTGGTACAGGATGGTAGTGGCACTTATTGGCAATAAATTTTGAAAAAGTGGGCATGGCGCGGTCATCCAACAAGCGTAATATAAATATCTCCGAAACTATTTAAGCTACGAGAAAATACTTTAAGAACTCCTACGAACAGTGTGAAACTGGATAGAATCGGAAGACAACCCTGCACAGTTCTCATATAACGGTACGATCAGAAAGCAATTGATCCAACGGGCTGAAACTTTGCACTTATAATTTCTTTAAAGTATGGCACCTTATGACCAAAAATTCATGACAAACAAATCCGCCCGTCCATAATCCCGCACGTATGTCATTGCATCCTGCGAGTACTCGTTCATGTCCTTTGACCTTTTTGTGGCATCGTAACAAATTTCATTCTGCAATTGATCACTTTGTATGAAACACACATAAAGTTTTCACTGAATAATTTTAAAAAATTTACTTTTTGAAAGCTGAAATAAAGAAATCAAACGACAGAAATTCAACGAATCAAATAATTTACAAATAAATCAATTGGAAAACAACAAAAAATAATTTAAAAACCATATTTTGTATGGAAAAGTCACTTTTTGGAAATTTACGCTCGTAAGCCGGTTAAAAATGAACATTTTCTCATTTTTTTTTTTTTTCCAAACCATCCTCACTGGATTTTCTTCAAAGTGGCTCAGGCTATTTTTCATTTGACGCAACTGTTTAGCCAGCTATAAAGAACAGACAAAAAACGCAACTTATTTTTATACATTTGTATACTACATAGCAGACCCGGTTAAATGTTTTGTTATATAATATAAATTCTTCCCGGGGAACAGTTACCCCTTAATACAATGAAATTATTATGTACGAACGAAAACGGAAACATTAAATCTTATACCAGCTTTAATAGGATTGAACAAAATCCTTAATAACAAACAAAACAACAAAATAGGATTTAGTGGCTATGTTATGGGCCACTAAATTACGATTGTGAATATTAGAGACATGATACAATCGTGATAAGCAGAATACCGGCATTAATGGCATAATAATTACGTATTGCTGTAACTAAGGTATAACCTAAATTTATTATATATTTGAATATTAAAATAATGAGTGATTATGCTATTAAATCTGTTGAATACTTACTCAATCCAATCAATAATTATCGCCATCTGCTACAATCTTTTGGTTCTAGCAAATAATTGTGACTGTCAAATAATAGAGAAATATTATACAAATAGTTTGCAATAATATAATACACCTAATTCTGTTTTTACACGATAAAATGGTTCCGGAGAAATTCGTGTAAAAAAAAATCGTGTAAAAAAAGATACTGGCCAAGTACAAAAATAATAGATTGGTTCTAGACCTCAAAAAATAAGCTAAAATTAGACTAAATAATATAAAAAAAAAAATATTGTTGTAGTTATTTTAAGAATTTATTTTCGTTTTAATTTATTAAATAAACTAAATTATAATAAAATAAATTAAAATTTAGATTTCATAAAAAAATAATATCAGAAATTCATTGCCAAAAACTTAAATAACATAAAGTACAACCATAAGAAAAATTTAAACATTAAACAATTTTATTTATTGTCACTGTCTGATAATAAACGTAAACGTTTGCGAAAGACTACAATATCACTGCCATCACTGGAATGATTTTGTTGATCATTATCATTTCTAGCCGACTGTGTTGGGACATCAGTAGATTTTTGAACGAAATCAGTTATCTTAGATTGAGTTTTATTTCGCGTTAACCCATTATAAACTTCCCTGTAAGATGCCATTAATGATTTCAGTTCACGTTGAAATTTGGCAGCTCGTTCCTCGTCATGATCATGTTGTTCAAAATGACTACCTAATTTTGTAGCGAGATCAAGACCTTCTTTAATTAGAGATGCTTTCAAAATTGGACGATCTCTTTCGTCACTGTCACTATGTTCTTTATCATAACGAGTCTCAAGGGTGAATTCGATAATTTCATTTTCGCTCAAGCTTTCATCTACCAACAATTCTTCGATAGGTCATCGAATCCATCCCCACCGATTGCATTGGCCATTGTTATTATATCAGCAAGTTCAGCGTTATTATCGATAACAGGATCTTTGCATTTTACGCATTCTGGCCAAATATTTTTCCAACACGAGTTCAAAGTTGATGGCTTTAATAAATCTAACGCGATCTTGACTTGATTAATGCAGTCCATTATAGAAAATTTTTTCCATTCATCTATGACTGATGATTCCTCATAATTATCAAGTTTTTCTACAACATAATGAAATGAACTTCTTATGTAATACGTTTTAAACGTAGCAATTATCCCCTGGTCTAGTGGCTGTATAAGGGAAGTAGTATTAGGCGGCAAAAAACAAAATTGTACGTTTGGGTGCTCCAAAACTGGATGGCCTGGTGCATTGTCTAGAATCAAAAGAACTTTAAATTCGAGACATTTTTCTTTCATGTAGCGCCTAACTTCTGGGATGAAGTGCTTCTGAAACCACTCTGTGAAAATTGCACTGGTTACCCAAGCCTTTTTGTTCGCCATCCAGTGTACAGGCAATTTATTGAAATCTACACTTTTCATGGAACGTGGTCTTAAGGCACGATGTACTAGGAGTGGCTTAAGAATACGTTCTCCTGAAGCATTGGAACAAAACAACAACGTAATACGGTCCTTTGCTACTTTAAAACCACCGGCTGTTTTCTGCGATTTTGCTACATAAGTTCTTCTAGGCATTCTCTTCCAAAAAGGCCGCTTTCATCTAAATTCCAAACTTGGTCTGGAGTATATTCTCCATCTTCAATAATTTTTTTTAGTTTTTCGGGAAATTCTTTAGCAGCCAATTCATCAGCGGATGCAGTTTCTCCCTTAATTTTTATATTGTGGAGAGCGTGTCTTTTTAAAAAAAACCAGTCATCCAACCAGTACTTGCGGAAAATGCATGTTGTTTTGACTGAGATGATGTATCTGGATCAATTTCCTGGATACGTTTATAGATTCTTAATGCTGTCTGCTTGATAGCAAGTCCGTCTACTGATATTCTCTTTTGGGATTTGTCTTCTATCCAGATTACCAAAGCTTTTTCCATTTTCTCTTTAACAACATCCCTTACATACGATGATGACTTTGCACTTAATTTTGTTCCAGAACATACTGATGCTCTAATTGCCGTTTCATTTTTTTTAATTGTTCTTACAGTAGCTTCATGGATTCCGAAATTATTTCCCACAACCGTTGCGCCTTGTCCCGTTGCAAGTTGATCTAAAATTTTGATTTTGGTATCTAAGCTGATCGCTTTCCTCATTTTTAATGCAGGAGAATTATGTAACATGGGTATGGCTACCAAAATATATTTTATTAATCAAAAATGCAAAAATCTAAAATTAAATATTTGAAACTAACCTGTTATTGGTCTACCAAAATTATATGAGCTTCTACTTTATTTTACTTAGCACTTGTTAAAAATCAGCAAAAACTACCGGTCTTTCAATTATACTTGTCAAATAGGAACTAAATTGTGTGTACAATACATTATGTACGTTTTTACTTTTTCAATAATTCGGGGAATCCCGCATTTCCAGAAATTACACAGAAATTAAACAGAAATTACGCATACATAGACATAACTCAGAATACACACCAGAATTATTTTAAGTAGTAGAAAAAAATTCATTGAAAAAAAACGTGTTAAATCCAATAATTCATGTAAAAAAAGTAATTTTGTTTTTTTTTGTATTCGTGTTATTTCAAATTATGTCGTGTAAAAATAGAAATATTTTTTCGTATTTACTCGTGTTATTTCAAATTCGTGTAAAAATAATTCGTGTAAAAACAGAATTAGGTGTATTGCGATTATAAATTGAGATGTAAGCTATTCTGTCTCTCATGTTGGATCAAATTGCACACGGTGTGCAATCAAATTTGAAATCGGTTCAGTAGTTTAGGCGTCCATCGCGGACAAACAACGTAACACGTGATTTTTATATATCGGGTGATTTTTTAAGAGCTTGATAACTTTTTTTTAAAAAAAAACGCATAAAATTTGCAAAATCTCATCGGTTCTTTATTTGAAACGTTAGATTGGTTCATGACATTTACTTTTTGAAGATAATTTCATTTAAATGTTGACCGCGGCTGCGTCTTAGGTGGTCCATTCGGAAAGTCCAATTTTGGGCAACTTTTTCGAGCATTTCGGCCGGAATAGCCCGAATTTCTTCGGAAATGTTGTCTTCCAAAGCTGGAATAGTTGCTGGCTTATTTCTGTAGACTTTAGACTTGACGTAGCCCCACAAAAAATAGTCTAAAGGCGTTAAATCGCATGATCTTGGTGGCCAACTTACGGGTCCATTTCTTGAGATGAATTGTTCTCCGAAGTTTTCCCTCAAAATGGCCATAGAATCGCGAGCTGTGTGGCATGTAGCGCCATCTTGTTGAAACCACATGTCAACCAAGTTCAGTTCTTCCATTTTTGGCAACAAAAAGTTTGTTAGCATCGAACGATAGCGATCGCCATTCACCGTAACGTTGCGTCCAACAGCATCTTTGAAAAAATACGGTCCAATGATTCCACCAGCGTACAAACCACACCAAACAGTGCATTTTTCGGGATGCATGGGCAGTTCTTGAACGGCTTCTGGTTGCTCTTCACCCCAAATGCGGCAATTTTGCTTATTTACGTAGCCATTCAACCAGAAATGAGCCTCATCGCTGAACAAAATTTGTCGATAAAAAAGCGGAAAACACATTTCGAACCGTACACTGATTTTGGTAATAAAATTCAATGATTTGCAAGCGTTGCTCGTTAGTAAGTCTATTCATGATGAAATGTCAAAGCATACTGAGCATCTTTCTCTTTGACACCATGTCTGAAATCCCACGTGATCTGTCAAATACTAATGCATGAAAATCCTAACCTCAAAAAAATCACCCGATATAACCCTCCTTTTATCTCGATTAGGTTTAGGTGATGTAAAAAAATGTTAGGTGAATAAAAGTATTATACTTTGTAGCAGCATGTTGTAACTCAGTTGAATTAGTCTTTTAATTCACAAATATACATATTACCCTTACCTATGGAAAGAAACTTTGTATTAAATATGACTAGAAAAACCAAGTTTCGTAAGCAGAAACAAATTTCAAAGCGGATTTTCTATTAAAATTTTGCATCATAATATAAAAGGATTGAGAAGGATAAAAGTAGTTAGTGTTGCAACATGTATATATATTGTTTTATATAATACACTCCATCAATTATGCATTCAATTATTTTTACTTTTCAACTGAACAAAATGTTTAGCAAATGCAAAAAATTCTTATAAAACGTTATTCAGTCTTCTATGCTGTGAAGCCATGATCTTCAAAATTTCTTCGTTCGAAACATTAAAATCTCTATGGATATTGAAAGGAGCAAGGCCGTTCAAACTGTTTACGTTAGTCACATTGCGCAAGTAAGTTTTCAGCCTGCGAAAAGTCGCAAACGATTTTTCTCTACGAACAGCTGATACCAGTAGAATTACAGGACACTGCGGATATTGATGCACAGTTGGATATAAATTTCTGTCACAAATATTTAGGGTTTAAATGAATGATTTGGCTCTTCTCAGTAGTACGAATAATTCATCGCTAAAAAGTATAAATGATTGAAATGAAATTAAAATATTATATGGAAATATTTAATTATTATATAAGCTATTGGTAAATATTCAGTTATTTCTTTGCACAAATTATGAATCTGTGTTTAAGCTCGATATTAGCGAAATAAATTAATTTTTCCGGGTTAACCAAATTAGTCATTATTTTTACAGCTAAAACTTTTACTTGATTACTTAAAAAACTTCACATTTATTTTTTATAAATTCGTGTTGAAAACCCCTGATTGAATATCTTTAATATTGGCAAAAATCTAGCTTACTTTATTTTGCTTTTAGTTATTTATTTTTTATCACGTTCCTTCGGCCCCTTCTCTACCAAGTACTTTCACATCTTCCTCTATTCACATTCTAGTAGTGCAAAGTTTCCGCCAGCTTCTAAAATTATTCCACAATTTCTTTCAAGATTTAATATTTTTTTACCGTGGCTTTGAAGAATCTACTTGTTCTTTTTTTTGTACACAAGCAACAAAGTCTTACAAATTTTTGCACGTGTGCTTCGATTGTTGTTTTCTTGGCCAAGTTTTCAAGTTTATTGCAACTTAAAATAAATTCCACTTAAGTGGTTTGCGGGCTTATGCTTACATTTTTATGTGTGCAACATTGTTTTGAGAACAAGACGCTGCAATCTGTTGGCTAGTTTAAACTAGAATTTTTAAAGCAAGAGCTAACCGTTTCCAGTGAATTTAACAATCGCTTGAATTGTCAACTACATTTATTGACTTGTTTCATTTAAAATATTTCCTTTAAATAAATATAGATCTAAATATTTATTTGTCGAATAATTTTCTGCATAAACTCCTCAAACGTGACTCATAGTTCTTTTAATCAATTAGTAAGTAGTATAAAACAAATTAGGCAAAACCCTTATCAATGCTTTCCAAATGGAATTACGAGTATAACCTACTTAAAATTGGGAGCAATTTCATATGCTATATACAACTCTATGAACTTGACCAAATTTTTGTTATAAAATTTGCATTATGTAAA
>NW_026091910.1:0-7237 GCF_024586455.1 Bactrocera neohumeralis | reverse complement strand
TTCCGGAAAAAAACAAAAAAAAAATTTTTTTAAAATTTTTTAAAAGTTTTAAAAAAAACCCAAAAAATTTTTAAAAAAAAAAAACCCCCCTTTGGGGCCCCTTTAAAGGGGAAAAAATTTTTGGCCCCAAAATTGGGGAAAAAAAACCCAAAAAAAAAAAAAGGGGGGGGAAAAAATTTTTTTTTTTTAAAAAAAAAAATTTTTTTTAAAAAGGAGGAAAAATTTTTTTTTTTTAAAACCCTTTGGGGGGGGGGGGGGGGTTTTTTCCCCTTTTTTTTTTGGGGGGGGGAAATTTTGGGGGGAAAAAAAAAAAATTTTTTTTAAAAATTTTTATAAAAAAAATTTTTTAAAACCCCCTTAAGGGGAAAAAGGGAAATTTTTAAAAAAAAAAAAATTTTTCCCAAAAAATTTTAATTTTTTTTTTTTTTTAAAAATATTTAAAAAAGGGTTTTTTTTTTTTTGGGGGGGAAAAAAAAAAAATTTTTAAAAGAAAAAAAAAAGAAAAAATTTTGGGGGAAAAAATTTTCCCTTTTAAAAATTTTTTTAAAAAAAAAAATTTTTTTCCCCGGAAATTTTTTCCCGGTTTAAAAAAAGGGGGGGAAAATGAAATTTTTTAAAATTTGATTTTTTTTTTTTCCTTTTAAAAAAAAAAAAATTTTTGGGAAAAAAATTTTAAAAAATTTTTAAAAAAACCAAAAATTTTTAAAAAAACCCTTTTTTTTAAAAAAAATTTTTTTTAAAATTTTTTTTTTTAAATTCTTAAATTTTTTAATTTTAAAAATTTTTTTTTTTTTTAAAAGGGGTTTTAAAAAAAAAAAATTTTTTTAAAAAAAAACCCCAAAAATTTTTTTTTAAAAATTTTAAAAAGGGGGTTTAAAAACAAAAATTTTGAAAAAATTTATTTTTTTTTTTTTTTTTTTTTTTTTTTTTTTTTTTTTTTTTTAATTTTTTTTTTTAAAAATTTTTTTTTTTAAAAAAAAAAAAAATTTTTTTTTAAAAAACCCCAAATTTAAATTATTTTTTAAAAAATTTTTAAAACCCCCCTTTTTTTTTTTAAAAAAATTTTTTTTTTTTTTAAAGGGTTATTTTTTTAAAAATTTTTTAAAAAAAAATTTGGGAAATTTTGCCAAAAAAAAATTTTTTTTAAAAAAAAAAAAAAAAAAAAATTTTTTTTTTTTAATATGTATGTATTTTAAAAATTTTTAAATTTTAAAAATTTAAAAAAAAAATTTTAAAAACCCAAAAAAAATTTTAAATTTTTTTTAAAAAATTTTAAAGGAAATTGGTTTTTTTAAAAAAATTTTTGGGGCCCAAATTTTAAATTTTTGATTTTTTTAAAAACCCCAAATTAAAAAAACCACGCGGCTGCGTCTTGGGTGGTCCATTCGGAAAGTCCAATTTTGGGCAACTTTTCCGAGCATTTCGGCCGGAATAGCCCGAATTTCTTCGGAAATGTTGTCTTCCAAAGCTGGAATAGTTGCTGGCTTATTTCTGTAGACTTTAGACTTGACGTAGCCCCACAAAAAATAGTCTAAAGGCGTTAAATCGCATGATCTTGGTGGCCAACTTACGGGTCCATTTTTTGAGATGAATTGTTCTCCGAAGTTTTCCCTCAAAATGGCCATAGAATCGCGAGCTGTGTGGCATGTAGCGCCATCTTGTTGAAACCACATGTCAACCAAGTTCAGTTCTTCCATTTTGGCAACAAAAAGTTTGTTAGCATCGAACGATAGCGATCGCCATTCACCGTAACGTTGCGTCCAACAGCATCTTTGAAAAAATACGGTCCAATGATTCCACCAGCGTACAAACCACACCAAACAGTGCATTTTTCGGGATGCATGGGCAGTTCTTGAACGGCTTCTGGTTGCTCTTCACCCCAAATGCGGCAATTTTGCTTATTTACGTAGCCATTCAACCAGAAATGAGCCTCATCGCTGAACAAAATTTGTCGATAAAAAAGCGGATTTTCTGCCAAATTTTCTAGGGCCCATTCACTGAAAATTTCTTGATTGGACTTTCCGAATGGACCACCTAAGACGCAGCCGCGGTCAACATTTAAATGAAATTATCTTCAAAAAGTAAATGTCATGAACCAATCTAACGTTTCAAATAAAGAACCGATGAGATTTTGCAAATTTTATGCGTTTTTTTAAAAAAAAAGTTATCAAGCTCTTAAAAATCACCCGATACAATAGACAACGGGAAATAGCGATGATTATGCACAAGCGAACACGTGTGCGTGTGTATGTATGTTTATATGTGTGTTTATAAACACCGTTTAATCAAAGCAGATAATAATATTAAAGGAAATCTCAATCACTGACTGCTTTAGACATTTAAAAGCGCATTTGCTCATAAACCTTGTGAAAATATACACTTTTTTAATATATTTTATATGTGTGTATGTATGAATATATTTAAGCAACATAAATTGTTGTCAAGTTTAAGTATACTTATATTATATAGAGATACATATATATATAATACATACATATATCTATATTTTATTTTTTTATAAGATACTAAAAACCGATAATCATTATTTTTACAGTTAGATCAATAATTTCTTTTGCATTTTGCTTGTACCACCCTAATGGGTACCCCTGGTGTCTTATGGCGCCAACACTATACACATTTTAATCTGCTAACATAAGTTGTATACTACACATAAAGCTAGGCGAAGAGATTATAAAAACAATTATATACAAAACATACATACATATGTATGTGTCTCATATACTGGTATGTAGGTACCGGATGTAAAAAATCATAAACAATTGCAAAGAAGGAAATACTAATGCTGAAGCAAATCTAGCGGCGAGAAAGATGATTATGAACGCCACATCTAATGAGGCGTAAAGTAAAATATAATAAATAAATTAATATGACAAATGTAGTATCTGCTATATACACACATACCTATGTATGTACATATAAACTGACACATAATAGAATGAGAAAATTTTAAACAAATTTTATTTAATTTAACTTGATTTGAGCTTTTTAAATACAAATTTTTTAAATAAGAGATTTCATTATTCAAAAACATATCAGCAGAGTATTAATTACAAACCTTATTTTGTAATTATCGAAGTATTATTTTTTCAATTGGTGGCAACTCTATTGCAAACTATGCGGTTCAAAAAAATATAAATTAGAAAAAAAAAAATATTATAATTGGCGTTATATTATTTCGTTCAATAGGTGGCAACTCTATTTCGAATCATGCCGTTAATAATAATATTGCTAACCTTTTGTTTTAGACACCATTTTCTACGATTCCAATTTTTACTTTTTCTACATGTGGCAACCCTATTCTGAAATACATTGAAAAATATGGTGTTCAGAATTTCTAGAATTTTTTTGGATTATGTAATAGCTTTTATTTTAATTTTAAACAGTTTTCAAAAGTCAAGTTTGTCCAACACTTTATAAGATTCTAAATTTGAGTCTTTTGATACCAAAATATATGTACCTACTTAAATGAAAGATTTTCAGAATTTCCGGAGATTTTTTTTAATTATTGATGTTTATGTTTTACTTTTTCTATAGTTAGCAACTCTATTTTTCTATCTAGCACCCCAATTAAGAATATTCAGAATTTATTGATGTACATATGTACGTATTTTGTAATTTTTTAATTGCCCCTATTTTATTTTTTGGTTAATAAGGGTCAACTCTATCTCAAATCATACAAAAAATAATACTTTTGCGGAGCTTTCTTAAACGGCTTATGGAATTTGTAAGATATTTTGTAAGACTTTAAGTTTACTTTTTTCGATAGGTGGTAAGTTTATTCCAAAATACTTCGAAATAAAAATGTTCAGATTTTTTTATACTATATTTCGTGTTTGTTTATAATTTATGTTTTTCAGTAATTGGCAACTTTACTTGAAATCATGCTTAATACTTTTGTGAAGCTCCTTTAAGGAGCCAATGCATAGTGTTTGCTCCGTACAAGTCGAACCACTGTGCAATGTGTGGGAATCATTTTGTAAGGTTTTTTCGACAGGTGTCTATAATATTCCAAAATATTTTTAAATTTTTTGTGATTTTTCAGAACCTTGTCCTAAAGAAATACAGTAGCGGACAAAAAAAAGAGGACACCTTAGAAATGTTTGATTATTTGATTTTATTTAAAAATGTGGACTTATATAAAAAAAATTTTCATGAAACTTGGTTTATATAAGTATTCGAAACAAAAGTAAATAACTTAGTTCAAAATAAATATTTCCATTTTTTATTAGAAGCCGAAATAAAATACTTCCGATATTTCAATTTCTACTATGATACTTATAAAAAATGTTCTCAAAACTAAACGCGATACAATGAAAACTCGATTTTTTTTTTTTTAATTAGTAATAATAATATAAACATCAAAATGTCTTGAATTAATATTTCGTGGCGCCTCCTTTGTTTTTTATCACGGATTTTATTCGTTCGGGCATGGAATCAGCCAACGACTGTAAAATTTGTGCCTGTATACCGTTATACCAAATGTCTTCAATTATTCGGTCAAGCTCTGACAAAGTTCTTGGTCTCTTCTTGGTTATCCGCGCTTTCATGATGTGCCAAAGGTTTTCTATGGGGTTTATATCAGGACTGTTCCCAGGCCAGTCCAGTGATAAAACACCCAATTCTGCTAAATATTTTTTTATCTGAAAAAAAAATTAAAATGTGTATTAACCATGTCTTTGTAAAAATGAAATGTTATTAAGGTTATGTAATATAAAAAAATGTTACTTACCGATTTGGCTCGATGGCATGGCGCAGAATCATCTTGAAAAATTATGTTGTCCATATAGGAAAAGTGCTCTTCAATTGAAGGTACCAGGTTTTCCTGTAAGATCTGTTGGTATTTAATTGCGTTAACATTTCCATCAATCAAGGCCAAATGTCCAACACCATGATAGGAAAAACACCCCCAGATCATCCGACTCCCCCCCTGCCTGACCGTACGTTTGACGCATTCATTACTAAAACGTTCACCAACTCTTCTGCGAACGTACGACATTCCGTCTGAACCGAAGATGTTAATTTTGGACTCATCCGAAAATATGACCTTTCTCCAATCTTCTTTGGTCCAAGTTTTGTGTAGTTTCGCCCATTGGAGGCGTTTTTGTCGCATTTTTACCGTCAATAGTGGTTTTTTGGCAGGTCGACGGGCAGTTAGTCCGGCTTCTTGAAGGCGCCGTCGTACTGTTCGCGTACTGATTTCGACCTCGGTTCCATTTGATTCTTGAATTTCGCTTCTGATGTCTTCAGCTGTTTTAAATCTGTTCTGAATACTAATTCGTTTAATATGGTGGTCATCCTTGGTAGTTGTCTTCTTCGGGCGTCCGGAACCCGTTTTGCGTTTTAAAGACTTAGTCTTCGCATATTTCTGAAGGAAAGCACTGACAGTAGTTTTGCTAAAATTTATTTTACCACAAATTTCTCGTATACTCAAGTTTTGCGATCGCAAAGCCAAAATTGTGGCTTTATCAACTTCAGTCAGTTTTGGACTTTTTCCACATTTCATTTTATTTGCAGCCATGTGTATACTCAGGAATATAAATAAAAGCGTTTTATTATAGCTGAATAATGTACTTGCTCAAATAAATACTTACTTTTATAATAAAATTTGATTTGTTAACACTGCATCGATTTAAAGTCACTACAACTAAGTTCCCGTTTTTTTTGTCCGCTACTGTAAAGTTGAAATATATTGCAATATTTTTTTCAAGAATTTTCTTTATCAGAATTTTTAAATTTTAGATATGAAAATCTGGAAGCTTTCTCAGATGTTTTCTGAAAACTGTGATATAAGAATATGAAATGTGATGCGATTCCCTGTTTTACTCTTTCGTAAGTCTGGCAACTCTGTTAGGTTTAAGATACACTTTATTTTAAATAAATCCCCTAAAAGAACTTTTTTAAATGTCGACAGTTGGGGGATAAGTTTGAATTTAATTTTCACTATTGCCTTTTTCCATAGTGGAACTCTTTTGATAAATATTAGTTTATAAAATATTTATTGTATGCTTCCCAATTCTTAACTATTGGTCCTCTTTTAAAATGACATTTTAAATGCTAAAAGCTCATAAATTTTGACAAGGTTCACGCAATTATTTCGCACCAAAAAAGCTTAACCGATTCCTATAGAATTTCAGATGCTTACTTTGAGAACTACATAACGATTTTTTTCTATATTTCCTTCGTTTCAAGGTGGCTTCCGTCGTTTAAAGCATTTATTTTGCGAATCTAATCTAACACTCTCATAATATATCGGGAATACTGGTGAAATTCTGTTCACAATAAATATTATCCGGAAAATCTCTCTTCCATATTTTAATCCCGGCATTAACTTTAGTAAGCAAGTGCTAAACGTTTGATGCAATCCACAGAGATAGCGATCTACTCGTAATCTGAGAAAATATTAAGTATACTTTGAAGTGGTACATACATATGAACATATGTATATAATTAATGTACATATAAGTACATACATACATACTGTACATACTTATATGTAACTATTGTTATTGTTAATCGGAAAGCGACTGCAAAATATATCATCTCGTTATTTCCGTTGGACATCGTGTGTAGAAATTTATATACCCAATGAGCATTGATTTTAGTAATCTTCTACTTGATTTCTCAACATTATCTTACGTACCTCAAGAATCACAACGTTCTCTAAAGTATTTATTGATAATAACAATGTTACTAAACTTGAGAAAATGATGATTGTATCGATTCAAAATAGATTTTGTACTTTCTAAGAGGTAAGAAAATAATTGAAGATTGTTATTGGCGCGTTTTCCTCGAAACGCTGTTCTCAGAGTCGCAAAGCAAAATTCTGAAGCTACTGGACTGAACGGTCTGAAATTTGCACACCGCTTTCTTAGATACATATGTATGTATATATGTAAGTATATTTCACACATAGTGATTGAAGGAATAGGATGTAATGTGGAGAGAATAATATATTGAAACGCAACTAGGTGCTCGCTTTTAATGAAAATGTTATGTTATTATATTATTATTAGAAATGAATTACTCGAAGTTCCATCGCTAGTTACAACTTATTCCCATCTCCCTGACAAAGCTCGAATATTAGTACGGTAAAACTGTGTATCTTGTGTTGGTATCCACGAACCAAGCCATTTTTCGATAGCGTCTTGTGAGTGCAGCTGCGCCTGAGCCAAATCATGTGCCATCGAACGAAAATTCGGCCGTTGCAATATCCGGG
>NW_026091909.1:0-19205 GCF_024586455.1 Bactrocera neohumeralis | reverse complement strand
GGCAGTGCATGTGGAAGAATTCGACAATCTTATATTCAGGTATAAAGACGGTTTTCTTGTATATACACATTTAGCAGTCGGTGTTGAGTTGCTTCAAATCGTTAACATCAAATATTTAAGTTAATTAGCCTTATTCATCTTATCGAAGTTGACATAAAGCCATAACGGCAGTGCATTTGGAAGAATTCGACAATCTTATATTCAGGTATAAAGTCGATTTTCTTGTATATACACATTTAGCAGTCGGTGTTGAGTTGCTTCAAATCACTAAAATCAAATATTAAAGTTTATTAGCCTTCTACGTCTTACCCAAGTTGACATAAAACCATAACGGCAGTGCATGTGGAAGAATTCGACAATCTTATATTCAGGTATAAAGTCGATTTTCTTGTATACACACATTTAGCAGTCGGTATTGAGTTGCTTCAAATCGTTAACATCAAATATTTAAGTTAATTAGCCTTATTCATCTTATCGAAGTTGACATAAAGCCATAACGGCAGTGCATTTGGAAGAATTCGACAATCTTATATTCAGGTATAAAGTCGATTTTCTTGTATATACACATTTAGCAGTCGGTGTTGAGTTGCTTCAAATCATTAACATCAAATATTTAAGTTAATTATCTTATTCATCTTATCGAAGTTGACAAAAAGCCATAACGGCATCGATTTTCTTGTATACACATATTTAGCAGTCGGTGTTGAGTTGCTTCAAATCATTAACATCAAATATTTAAGTTAATTAGCCTTATTCATCTTATCGAAGTTGACATAAAGCCATAACGGCAGCGCATTTGAAAGAATTCGACAATCTTATATTCAGGAAAAAAGTCAATTTTCTTGTATATACACATTTAGAAGTCGGTGTTGAGTTGCTTCAAATCATTAACATCAAATATTTAAGTTAATTAGCCTTATTCATCTTGCTGAAGTTGACATAAAGCCATAACGGCAGCGCATTTGAAAGAATTCGACAATCTTATATTCAGGTATAAAGTCGATTTTCTTGTATATACACATTTAGCAGTCGGTGTTGAGTTGTTTCAAATCATTAACATCAAATATTTAAGTTAATTAGCCTTATTCATCTTATCGAAGTTGACATAAAGCCATAACGGCAGTGCATTTGGAAGAATTCGACAATCTTATATTCAGGTATAAAGTCGATTTTCTTGTATATACACATTTAGCAGTCGGTGTTGAGTTGCTTCAAATCACTAAAATCAAATATTAAAGTTTATTAGCCTTCTACGTCTTACCCAAGTTGACATAAAACCATAACGGCAGTGCATGTGGAAGAATTCGACAATCTTATATTCAGGTATAAAGTCGATTTTCTTGTATACACACATTTAGCAGTCGGTGTTGAGTTGCTTCAAATCATTAACATCAAATATTTAAGTTAATTAGCCTTATTCATCTTATCGAAGTTGACATAAAGCCATAACGGCAGTGCATTTGGAAGAATTCGACAATCTTATATTCAGGTATAAAGTCGATTTTCTTGTATATACACATTTAGCAGTCGGTGTTGAGTTGCTTCAAATCATTAACATCAAATATTTAAGTTAATTAGCCTTCTTCATCTTATCGAAGTTGACATAAAGCCATAACGGCAGTGGATTTGAAAGAATTCGACAATCTTATATTCAGGTATAAAGTCGATTTTCTTGTATACACACATTTAGCAGTCGGTGTTGAGTTGCTTCAAATCATTAACATCAAATATTAAAGTTAATTAGCCTTCTTCATCTTATCGAAGTTGACATAAAGCCATAACGGCAGTGCATTTGGAAGAATTCGACAATCTTATATTCAGGTATAAAGTCGATTTTCTTGTATATACACATTTAGCAGTCGGTGTTGAGCTGTTTCAAATCATTAACATCAAATATTTAAGTTAATTAGCCTTCTTCATCTTATCGAAGTTGACATAAAGCCATAACGGCAGTGCATTTGGAAGAATTCGACAATCTTATATTCAGGTATAAAGTCGATTTTCTTGTATACACACATTTAGCAGTCGGTGTTGAGTTGCTTCAAATCATTAACATCAAATATTTAAGTTAATTAGCCTTCTTCATCTTATCGAAGTTGACATAAAGCCATAACGGCAGTGCATTTGGAAGAATTCGACAATCTTATATTCAGGTATAAAGTCGATTTTCTTGTATATACACATTTAGCAGTCGGTGTTGAGTTGCTTCAAATCATTAACATCAAATATTTAAGTTAATTAGCCTTCTTCATCTTATCGAAGTTGACATAAAGCCATAACGGCAGTGCATTTGGAAGAATTCGACAATCTTATATTCAGGTATAAAGTCGATTTTCTTGTATATACACATTTAGCAGTCGGTGTTGAGTTGCTTCAAATCATTAACATCAAATATTTAAGTTAATTAGCCTTCTTCATCTTATCGAAGTTGACATAAAGCCATAACGGCAGTGCATTTGGAAGAATTCGACAATCTTATATTCAGGTATAAAGTCGATTTTCTTGTATATACACATTTAGCAGTCGGTGTTGAGTTGCTTCAAATCATTAACATCAAATATTTAAGTTAATTAGCCTTCTTCATCTTATCGAAGTTGACATAAAGCCATAACGGCAGTGCATTTGGAAGAATTCGACAATCTTATATTCAGGTATAAAGTCGATTTTCTTGTATATACACATTTAGCAGTCGGTGTTGAGTTGCTTCAAATCACTAAAATCAAATATTAAAGTTTATTAGCCTTCTACATCTTACCCAAGTTGACATAAAACCATAACGGCAGTGCATGTGGAAGAATTCGACAATCTTATATTCAGGTATAAAGTCGATTTTCTTGTATACACACATTTAGCAGTCGGTATTGAGTTGCTTCCAATCGTTAACATCAAATATTTAAGTTAATTAGCCTTCTTTATCTTATCGAAGTTGACATAAAGCCATAACGGCAGTGCATTTGGAAGAATTCGACAATCTTATATTCAGGTATAAAGTCGATTTTCTTGTATATACACATTTAGCAGTCGGTGTTGAGTTGCTTCAAATCATTAACATCAAATATTTAAGTTAATTAGCCTTATTCATCTTGCTGAAGTTGACATAAAGCCATAACGGCAGCGTATTTGAAAGAATTCGACAATCTTATATTCAGGTATAAAGTCGATTTTCTTGTATATACACATTTAGCAGTCGGTGTTGAGTTGCTTCAAATCATTAACATCAAATATTTAAGTTAATTAGCCTTATTCATCTTATCGAAGTTGACATAAAGCCATAACGGCAGTGCATTTGGAAGAATTCGACAATCTTATATTCAGGTATAAAGTCGATTTTCTTGTATATACACATTTAGAAGTCGGTGTTGAGTTGCTTCAAATCATTAACATCAAATATTTAAGTTAATTAGCCTTCTTCATCTTATCGAAGTTGACATAAAGCCATAACGGCAGTGCATTTGGAAGAATTCGACAATCTTATATTCAGGTATAAAGTCGATTTTCTTGTATATACACATTTAGCAGTCGGTATTGAGTTGCTTCAAATCATTAACATCAAATATTTAAGTTAATTAACCTTCTTCATCTTATCGAAGTTGACATAAAGCCATAACGGCAGTGCATTTGGAAGAATTCGACAATCTTATATTCAGGTATAAAGTCGATTTTCTTGTATATACACATTTAGCAGTCGGTATTGAGTTGCTTCAAATCATTAACATCAAATATTTAAGTTAATTAGCCTTCTTCATCTTATCGAAGTTGACATAAAGCCATAACGGCAGTGCATTTGGAAGAATTCGACAATCTTATATTCAGGTATAAAGTCGATTTTCTTGTATATACACATTTAGCAGTCGGTGTTGAGTTGCTTTAAATCGTTAACATCAAATATTTAAGTTAATTAGCCTTCTTCATCTTATCGAAGTTGACATAAAGCCATAACGGCAGTGCATTTGGAAGAATTCGACAATCTTATATTCAGGTATAAAGTCGATTTTCTTGTATATACACATTTAGCAGTCGGTGTTGAGTTGCTTCAAATCATTAACATCAAATATTTAAGTTAATTAGCCTTCTTCATCTTATCGAAGTTGACATAAAGCCATAACGGCAGTGCATTTGGAAGAATTCGACAATCTTATATTCAGGTATAAAGTCGATTTTCTTGTATATACACATTTAGCAGTCGATATTGAGTTGCTTCAAATCATTAACATCAAATATTAAAGTTTATTAGCCTTCTTCATCTTATCGAAGTTGACATAAAGCCAACTTCATCTTATCGAAGTTGACATAAAGCCATAACGGCAGTGCATTTGAAAGAATTCGACAATCTTATATTCAGGTATAAAGTCGATTTTCTTGTATATACACATTTAGCAGTCGGTGCTGAGTTGCTTCAAATCATTAACATCAAATATTTAAGTTAATTAGCCTTCTTCATCTTATCGAAGTTGACATAAAGCCATAACGGCAGTGCATTTGGAAGAATTCGACAATCTTATATTCAGGTATAAAGTCGATTTTCTTGTATATACACATTTAGCAGTCGATATTGAGTTGCTCAAATCATTAACATCAAATATTAAAGTTTATTAGCCTTCTTCATCTTATCGAAGTTGACATAAAGCCATAACGGCAGTGCATTTGGAAGACATCGACAATATTATATTCAGGTATAAAGACGATTTTCTTGTATATACACATTTAGCAGTCGGTGCTGAGTTGCTTCAAATCATTAACATCAAATATTTAAGTTAATTAGCCTTCTTCATCTTATCGAAGTTGACATAAAGCCATAACGGCAGTGCATTTGGAAGAATTCGACAATCTTATATTCAGGTATAAAGTCGATTTTCTTGTATATACACATTTAGCAGTCGGTGTTGAGTTGCTTCAAATCATTAACATCAAATATTTAAGTTAATTAGCCTTCTTCATCTTATCAAAGTTGACATAAAGCCATAACGGCAGTGCATTTGGAAGAATTCGACAATCTTATATTCAGGTATAAAGTCGATTTTCTTGTATATACACATTTAGCAGTCGATATTGAGTTGCTTCAAATCATTAACATCAAATATTTATGTTAATTAACCTTCTTCATCTTGCTGAAGTTGACATAAAGCCATAACGGCAGTGCATTTGAAAGAATTCGACAATCTTATATTCAGGTATAAAGTCGATTTTCTTGTATATACACATTTAGCAGTCGGTGTTGAGTTGCTTCAAATCATTAACATCAAATATTTAAGTTAATTAGCCTTATTCATCTTATCGAAGTTGACATAAAGCCATAACGGCAGTGCATTTGGAAGAATTCGGCAATCTTATATTCAGGTATAAAGTCGATTTTCTTGTATATACACATTTAGCAGTCGGTGTTGAGTTTCTTCAAATCGTTAACATCAAATATTTAAGTTAATTAGCCTTCTTCATCTTATCGAAGTTGACAAAACGCCATAACGGCATCGATTTTCTTGTATACACACATTTAGCAGTCGGTGTTGAGTTGCTTCAAATCATTAACATCAAATATTTAAGTTAATTAGCCTTCTTCATCTTATCGAAGTTGACATAAAGCCATAACGGCAGTGCATTTGGATGAATTCCACAATCTTATATTCAGGGATAAAGTCGAATTTCTTGTATATACACATTTAGCAGTCGGTGTTGAGTTGCTTCAAATCATTAACATCAAATATTTAAGTTAATTAGCCTTCTTCCTCTTATCGAAGTTGACAAAAAGCCATAACGGCAGTGCATTTGGAAAATTCGACAATCTTATATTCAGGTATGAAGTCGATTTTCTTGTATATACACATTTAGCAGTCGGTGTTGAGTTGTTTCAAATCATTAACATCAAATATTTAAGTTAATTAGCCTTCTTCATCTTATCGAAGTTGACATAAAGCCATAACGGCAGTGCATTTGGAAGAATTCGACAATCTTATATTCAGGTATAAAGTCGATTTTCTTGTATATACACATTTAGCAGTCGGTGTTGAGTTGCTTCAAATCACTAAAATCAAATATTAAAGTTTATTAGCCTTCTACATCTTATCCAAGTTGACATAAAACCATAACGGCAGTGCATGTGGAAGAATTCGACAATCTTATATTCAGGCATAAAGTCGATTTTCTTGTATACACACATTTAGCAGTCGGTATTGAGTTGCTTCCAATCGTTAACATCAAATATTTAAGTTAATTAGCCTTCTTTATCTTATCGAAGTTGACATAAAGCCATAACGGCAGTGCATTTGGAAGAATTCGACAATCTTATATTCAGGTATAAAGTCGATTTTCTTGTATAAACACATTTAGCAGTCGGTGTTGAGTTGCTTCAAATCATTAACATCAAATATTTAAGTTAATTAGCCTTATTCATCTTATCGAAGTTGACATAAAGCCATAACGGCAGCGCATTTGAAAGAATTCGACAATCTTATATTCAGGAAAAAGTCAATTTTCTTGTATATACACATTTAGAAGTCGGTGTTGAGTTGCTTCAAATCATTAACATCAAATATTTAAGTTAATTAGCCTTCTTCATCTTATCGAAGTTGACATAAAGCCATAACGGCAGTGCATTTGGAAGAATTCTACAATCTTATATTCAGGTATAAAGTAGATTTTCTTGTATATACACATTTAACAGTCGGTATTGTGTTGCTTCAAATCATTAAGATCAAATATTTAAGTTAATTAACCTTCTTCATCTTACCCAAGTTGACATAAAGCCATAACGGCAGTGCATTTGGAAGAATTCGACAATCTTATGTTCAGGTATAAAGTCGATTTTCTTGTATATACACATTTAGCAGTCGATATTGAGTTGCTTTAATTCATTAATTTAACATATTTAAGTTAATTAACCTTCTTTATCTTATCGAAGCTGACATAAAGCCATAACGGCAGTGCATTTGAAAGAATTCGACAATCTTATATTCAGGTATAAAGACGATTTTCTTGTATATACACATTTAGCAGTCGGTGTTGAGTTGCTTTAAATCGTTAACATCAAATATTTAAGTTAATTAGCCTTCTTCATCTTATCGAAGTTGACATAAAGCAATAACGGCAGTGCATTTGAAAGAATTTGACAATCTTATATTCAGGTATAAACACGATTTTCTTGTATATACACATTTAGCAGTCGGAATTGAGTTGCTTCAAATCATTAACATCAAATATTTAAGTTAATTTACCTTCTCCATCTTGCTGAATTTGACATAAAGCCATAACGGCAGTGCATTTGGAAAGAATTCGACAATCTTATATTCAGGTATAAAGTCGATTTTCTTGTATACACACATTTAGCAGTCGGAATTGAGTTGCTTCAAATCATTAGCATCCAATATTTAAGTTAATTAGCCTTCTTCATCTTATCGAAGTTGACATAAAGCCATAACGGCAGTGCATTTGGAAGAATTCGACAATCTTATATTCAGGTATAAAGTCGATTTTCTTGTATATACACATTTAGCAGTCGGTGCTGAGTTGCTTCAAATCATTAACATCAAATATTTAAGTTAATTAGCCTTCTTCATCTTATCGAAGTTGACATAAAGCCATAACGGCAGTGCATTTGGAAGAATTCGACAATCTTATATTCAGGTATAAAGTCGATTTTCTTGTATATACACATTTAGCAGTCGATGCTGAGTTGCTTCAAATCATTAACATCAAATATTTAAGTTAATTAGCCTTCTTCATCTTATCGAAGTTGACATAAAGCCAAAGTGCATTAATCTTATATTCAGGTATAAAGTCGATTTTCTTGTATATACACATTTAGCAGTCGGTGTTGAGTTGCTTCAAATCATTAACATCAAATATTTAAGTTAATTAGCCTTCTTCATCTTATCGAAGTTGACATGAGGCCATAACGGCAGTGCATTTGGAAGAATTCGACAATCTTATATTCAGGTATAAAGTCGATTTTCTTGTATACACACATTTAGCAGTCGGTGTTGAGTTGCTTCAAATCATTAACATCAAATATTTAAGTTAATTAGCCTTCTTCATCTTATCGAAGTTGACATAAAGCCATAACGGCAGTGCATTTGGAAGAAGTTGACATTCTTATATTCAGGTATAAAGTCGATTTTCTTGTATATACACATTTAGCAGTCGGTGTTGAGTTGCTTCAAATCATTAACATCAAATATTTAAGTTAATTAGCCTTCTTCATCTTATCGAAGTTGACATAAAGCCATAACGGCAGTGCATTTGAACGAATTCGACAATCTTATATTCAGGTATAAAGTCGATTTTCTTGTATATACACATTTAGCAGTCGATATTGAGTTGCTTCAAATCATTAACATCAAATATTTAAGTTAATTAGCCTTCTTCATCTTATCGAAGTTGACATGAGGCCATAACGGCAGTGCATTTGGAAGAATTCGACAATCTTATATTCAGGTATAAAGTCGATTTTCTTGTATACACACATTTAGCAGTCGGAATTGAGTTGCTTCAAATCATTAACATCAAATATTTAAGTTAATTAGCCTTCTTCATCTTATCGAAGTTGACATAAAGCCATAACGGCAGTGCATTTGGAAGAATTCAACAATCTTATATTCAGGTATAAAATCGATTTTCTTGTATATACACATTTAGCAGTCGGTGTTGAGTTGCTTCAAATCATTAACATCAAATATTTAAGTTAATTAGCCTTCTTCATCTTATCAAAGTTGACATAAAGCCATAACGGCAGTGCATTTGGAAGAATTCGACAATCTTATATTCAGGTATAAGTCGATTTTCTTGTATATACACACATTTAGCAGTCGATATTGAGTTGCTTCAAATCATTAACATCAAATATTTAAGTTAATTAACCTTCTTCATCTTGCTGAAGTTGACATAAAGCCATAACGGCACCGCATTTGAAAGAATTCGACAATCTTATATTCAGGTATAAAGACGATTTTCTTGTATATACACATTTAGCAGTCGGTATTGAGTTGCTTCCAATCGTTAACATCAAATATTTAAGTTAATTAGCCTTATTCATCTTATCGAAGTTGACATAAAGCCATAACGGCAGTGCATTTGGAAGAATTCGACAATCTTATATTCAGGTATAAAGTCGATTTTCTTGTATATACACATTTAGCAGTCGGTGTTGAGTTGCTTCAAATCATTAACATCAAATATTTAAGTTAATTAGCCTTCTTCATCTTATCGAAGTTGACATAAAGCCATAACGGCAGTGCATTTGGAAGAATTCGACAATCTTATATTCAGGTATAAAGTCGATTTTCTTGTATATACACATTTAGAAGTCGATATTGAGTTGCTTTAAATCATTAACAACAAATATTAAAGTTAATTAGCCTTCTTCATCTAATCGAAGTTGACATAAAGCCATAACGGCAGTGCATTTGGAAGAATTCGGCAATCTTATGTTCAGGTATAAAGTCGATTTTCTTGTATATACACATTTAGCAGTCGGTGTTGTGTTGCTTCAAATCATTAACATCATCTATCGAAGTTGACATAAAGCCATAACGGCAGTGCATTTGAAAGAATTCGACAATCTTATATTCAGGTATAAAGACGATTTTCTTGTATATACACATTTAGCAGTCGGTGTTGAGTTGCTTCAAATCATTAACATCAAATATTTAAGTTAATTAACCTTCTTCATCTTATCGAAGTTGACATAAAGCCATAACGGCAGTGCATTTGGAAGAATTCGACAATCTTATATTCAGGTATAAAGACGATTTTCTTGTATATACACATTTAGCAGTCGGTGTTGAGTTGCTTTAAATCATTAGCATCAAATATTTAAGTTAATTAGCTTTCTTCATCTTACCGAAGTTGACATAAAGCCATAACGGCAGTGCATTTGAAGAATTCGACAATCTTATATTCAGGTATAAAGTCGATTTTCTTGTATATACACATTTAGCAGTCGGTGTTGAGTTGCTTCAAATCATTAACATCAAATATTTAAGTTAATTAACCTTCTTTTTCTTACTGAAGTGGACATAAAGCCATAACGGCAGTGCATTTGGAAGAATTCGACAATCTTATATTTAGGTATAAAGTCGATTTTCTTGTATACACACATTTAGCAGTCGGAATTGAGTTGCTTCAAATCATTAACATCAAATATTTAAGTTAATTAGCCTTCTTCATCTTATCGAAGTTGACATAAAGCCATAACGGCAGTGCATTTGGAAGAATTCGACAATCTTATATTCAGGTAAAAAGTCGATTTTCTTGTATATATATGCATTTAGCAGTCGGAATTGAGTTGCTTCAAATCATTAACATCAAATATTTAAGTTAATTAGCCTTCTTCATCTTATCGAAGTTGACATAAAGCCATAACGGCAGTGCATTTGGAAGAATTCGACAATCTTATATTCAGGTATAAAGTCGATTTTCTTGTATATACACATTTAGCAGTCGATATTGAGTTGCTTCAAATCCTTAACATCAAATATTAAAGTTTATTAGCCTTCTTCATCTTATCGAAGTTGACATAAAGCCATAACGGCAGTGCATTTGGAAGAATTCGACAATCTTATATTCAGGTATAAAGCGGATTTACTTGTATATACACATTTAGCAGTCGGTGCTGAGTTGCTTCAAATCATTAACATCAAATATTTAAGTTAATTAGCCTTCTTCATCTTATCGAAGTTGACATAAAGCCATAACGGCAGTGCATTTGGAAGAATGCGACAATCTTATATTCAGGTATAAAGTCGATTTTCTTGTATACACACATTTAGCAGTCGGTGTTGAGTTGCTTCAAATCATTAACATCAAATATTTAAGTTAATTAGCCTTATTCATCTTATCGAAGTTGACATAAAGCCATAACGGCAGTGCATTTGGAAGAATTCTACAATCTTATATTCAGGTATAAAGTCGATTTTCTTGTATATACACATTTAGCAGTCGGTATTGAGTTGCTTCAAATCATTAAAATCAAATATTAAGTTAATTAGCCTTCTTCATCTTGCTGAAGTTGACATAAAGCCATAACGGCACCGCATTTGAAAGAATTCGACAATCTTATATTCAGGTATAAAGTCGATTTTCTTGTATATACACATTTAGCAGTCGATGTTGAGTTGTTTCAAATCATTAACATCAAATATTTAAGTTAATTAGCCTTCTTTATCTTACCCAAGTTGACATAAAGCCATAACGGCAGTGCATTTGGAAGAATTCGACAATCTTATATTCAGGTATAAAGTCGATTTTCTTGTATACACACATTTAGCAGTCGGTGTTGAGTTGTTTCAAATCGTTAACATCAAATATTTTAGTTAATTAGCCTTATTCATCTTATCGAAGTTGACATAAAGCCATAACGGCAGTGCATTTGGAAGAATTCGACAATCTTATATTCAGGTATAAAGACGATTTTCTTGTATATACACATTTAGCAGTCGGTGTTGAGTTGCTTTAAATCATTAACATCAAATATTAAAGTTTATTAGCCTTCTTCATCTTATCGAAGTTGACATAAAGCCATAACGGCAGTGCATTTGGAAGAATTCGACAATCTTATATTCAGGTATAAAACGATTTTCTTGTATATACACATTTAGCAGTCGGTGTTGAGTTGCTTCAAATCATTAACATCAAATATTTAAGTTAATTAGCCTTCTTCATCTTATCGAAGTTGACATAAAAAAGCCATAACGGCAGTGCATTTGGAAAATTCGACAATCTTATATTCAGGTATAAAGTCGATTTTCTTGTATATACACATTTAGCAGTCGATATTGAGTTGCTTTTTTAATCATTAACATCAAATATTTAAGTTAATTAGCCTTATTCATCTTATCGAAGTTGACATAAAGTCATAACGGCAGTGCATTTGGAAGAATTCGACAACCTTATATTCAGGTATAAAGTCGATTTTCTTGTATATACACATTTAGCAGTCGATATTGAGTTGCTTCAAATCATTAACATCAAATATTTAAGTTAATTAGCCTTATTCATCTTATCGAAGTTGACATAAAACCATAACGGCAGTGCATTTGGAAGAATTCGACAATCTTATATTCAGGTATAAAGACGATTTTCTTGTATATACACATTTAGCAGTCGGTGTTGAGTTGCTTTAAATCATTAACATCAAATATTTAAGTTAATTAGCCTTTTTATCTTATCGAAGTTGACATAAAGCCATAACGGCAGTGCATGTGGAAGAATTCGACAATCTTATATTCAGGTATAAAGTCGATTTTCTTGTATATACACATTTAGCAGTCGATATTGAGTTGCTTCAAATCATTAACATCAAATATTTTAAGTTAATTAGCCTTCTTCATCTTATCGAAGTTGACATAAAGCCATAACGGCAGTGCATTTGAAAGAATTCGACAATCTTATATTCAGGTATAAAGTCGATTTTCTTGTATATACACATTTAGCAGTCGGTGTTGAGTTGCTTCAAATCACTAAAATCAAATATTAAAGTTTATTAGCCTTCTTCATCTTATCGAAGTTGACATAAAGCCATAACGGCAGTGCATTTGGATGAATTCGACAATCTTATATTCAGGTATAAAGTCGATTTTTCTTGTATATACACATTTAGCAGTCGGTGTTGAGTTGTTTTTAAATCATTAACATCAAATATTTAAGTTAATTAGCCTTATTCATCTTATCGAAGTTGACATAAAGCCATAACGGCAGTGCATTTGGAAGAATTCGACAATCTTATATTCAGGTATAAAGTCGATTTTCTTGTATATACACATTTAGCAGTCGGTGTTGAGTTGCTTCAAATCATTAACATCAAATATTTAAGTTAATTAGCCTTATTCATCTTATCGAAGTTGACATAAAGCCATAACGGCAGCGCATTTGGAAGAACTCGACAATCTTATATTCAGGTATAAAGTCGATTTTCTTGTATATACACATTTAGCAGTCGGTGTTGAGTTGCTTCAAATCACTAAAATCAAATATTAAAGTTTATTAGCCTTCTACGTCTTACCCAAGTTGACATAAACCATAACGGCAGTGCATGTGGAAGAATTCGACAATCTTATATTCAGGTATAAAGTCGATTTTCTTGTATATACACATTTAGCAGTCGATATTGAGTTGCTTAAATCGTTAACATCAAATTTTAAGTTAATTAACCTTTCTTCATCTTATCGAAGTTGACATAAAGCCATAACGGCAGTGCATTTGGAAGAATTCGGCAATCTTATATTCAGGTATAAAGTCGATTTTCTTGTATATACACATTTAGCAGTCGGTGTTGAGTTGCTTCAAATCATTAACATCAAATATTTAATTTAATTAGCCTTCTTCATCTTATCGAGGTTGACATAAAGCCATAACGGCATTGCATTTGGAAGAATTCGACAATTTTTGTTCCGGTATAAAGTCGATTTTCTTGTATATACACATTTAGCAGTCGGTATTGAGTTGCTTCAAATCATTAACATCAAATGTTTAATTTAATTAAAATTATTCATCTTATCGAAGGGGACAAAAGCCATAACGGCATTTGGAAGAATTCGACAATCTTATATTCAGGTATAAAGTCGATTTTCTTGTATATACATTTAGCAGTCGGTGTTGAGTTGCTTCAAATCATTAACATCAAATATTAAAGTTTATTAGCCTTCTTCATCTTATCGAAGTTGACATAAAACCATAACGGCAGTGCATGTGGAAGAATTCGACAATCTTATATTCAGGTATAAAGTCGATTTTCTTGTATACACGCATTTAGCAGTCGGTGTTGAGTTGCTTCAAATCATTAACATCAAATATTTAAGTTAATTAGCCTTATTCATCTTATCGAAGTTGACATAAAGCCATAACGGCATGTGCATTTGGAAGAATTTTAACGGACAATCTTATATTCAGGTATAAAGTCGATTTTCTTGTATATACACATTTAGCAGTCGGTGTTGAGTTGTTTGAAATCAATAAAATCAAATATTTAAGTTAATTAACCTTCTTTATTTTACTGAAGTTGACATAAAAGCCATAACGGCAGTGCATTTGGATGAACTCGACAATCTTATATTTAGGTATAAAGTCGATTTTCTTGTACACACACATTTAGCAGTCGGTGTTGAGTTGCTTCAAATCGTTAACATCAAAAATTTAAGTTAATTAGCCTTCTTCATCTTATCGAAGTTGACAAAAAACCATAACGGCAGTGCATGTGGAAGAATTCGACAATCTTATATTCAGGTATAAAGTCGATTTTCTTGTATATACACATTTAGAAGTCGGTGTTGAGTTGCTTCAAATCACTAAAATCAAATATTAAAGTTAATTAGCCTTCTTTATCTTATCGAAGTTGACATAAAGCCATAACGGCAGTGCATTTGGAAGAATTCGACAATCTTATATTCAGGTATAAAGACGATTTTCTTGTATATACACATTTAGCAGTCGGTGTTGAGTTGCTTCAAATCGTTAACATCAAATATTTAAGTTAATTAGCCTTATTCATCTTACGAAGTTGCCAAAAAGCCATAACGGCAGTGCATTGGGAAGAATTCGACATTCTTATATTCAGGTATAAAGACGATTTTCTTGTATATACACATTTAGCAGTCGATATTGAGTTGCTTCAAATCATTAACATCAAATATTTAAGGTAATTAGCCTTCTTCATCTTATCCAAGTTGACATAAAGCCATAACGGCAGTGCATTTGGAAGAATTCGACAATCTTATATTCAGGTATAAAGTCGATTTTCTTGTATATACACATTTAGCAGTCGATATTGAGTTGCTTCAAATCATTAACATCAAATATTTAAGTTAATTAACCTTCTTCATCTTATCGAAGTTGACATAAAAGCCATAACGGCAGTGCATTTGGAAGAATTCGACAATCTTATATTCAGGTATAAAGTCGATTTTCTTGTATATACACATTTAGCAGTCGATATTGAGTTGCTTTAATTCATTAAGTTAACATATTTAAGTTAGTTAACCTTCTTTATCTTACCCAAGTTGACATAAAGCCATAACGGCAGTGCATTTGGAAGAATTCGACAATCTTATATTCAGGTATAAAGTCGATTTTCTTCTATATACACATTTAGCAGTCGATATTGAGTTGCTTTAATTCATTAACATCATCTATCGAAGTTGACATAAAGCCATAACGGCAGTGCATTTGGAAGAATTCGACAATCTTATATTCAGGTATAAAGTCGATTTTCTTGTATACACACATTTAGCAGTCGGTGTTGAGTTGCTTTAATTCATTAACATCAAATATTTAAGTTAATTAGCCTTCTTCATCTTATCGAAGTTGACATAAAGCCATAACGGCTGTGCATTTGAAAGAATTCGACAATCTTATATTCAGGTATAAAAACGATTTTCTTGTATATACACATTTAGCAGTCGATATTGAGTTGCTTTAATTCATTAATTTAACATATTTAAGTTAATTAACCTTCTTCATCTTACCCAAGTTGACATAAAACCATAACGGCAGTGCATTTGGAAGAATTCGACAATCTTATATTCAGGTATAAAGTCGATTTTCTTGTATATACACATTTAGCAGTCGATATTGAGTTGCTTTTAATTCATTAATTTAACATATTTAAGTAACGGCAGTGCATGTGGAAGAATTCGACAATCTTATATTCAGGTATAAAGTCGATTTTCTTGTATACACACATTTAGCAGTCGGTGTTGAGTTGCTTCAAATCGTTAACATCAAATATTTAAGTTAATTAACCTTCTTCATCTTATCGAAGTTGACATAAAGCCATAACGGCAGTGCATTTGGAAGAATTCGACAATCTTATATTCAGGTATAAAGACGATTTTCTTGTATATACACATTTAGCAGTCGGTGTTGAGTTGCTTCAAATCATTAATATCATCTATCGAAGTTGACATAAAGCCATAACGGCAGTGCATTTGGAAGAATTCGACAATCTTATATTCAGGTATACAGTCGATTTTCTTGTATATACACATTTAGCAGTCGATATTGAGTTGCTTTAATTCATTAAGGTAACATATTTAAGTTAATTAACCTTCCTCATCTTACCCAAGTTGACATAAAGCCATAACGGCAGTGCATTTGGAAGAATTCGACAATCTTATATTCAGGTATAAAGTCGATTTTCTTGTATATACACATTTAGCAGTCGATATTGAGTTGCTTTAATTCATTAATTTAACATATTTAAGTTAATTAACCTTCTTCATCTTATCAAAGTTGACATAAAGCCATAACGGCAGTGCATTTGGAAGAATTCGACAATCTTATATTCAGGTATAAAGTCGATTTTCTTGTATATACACATTTAGCAGTCGATATTGAGTTGCTTTAATTCATTAAGGTAACATATTTAAGTTAATTAACCTTCTTCATCTTACCCAAGTTGACATAAAGCCATAACGGCAGTGCATTTGGAAGAATTCGACAATCTTATATTCAGGTATAAAGTCGATTTTCTTGTATATACACATTTAGCAGTCGATATTGAGTTGCTTTAATTCATTAATTTAACATATTTAAGTTAATTAACCTTCTTCATCTTACTCAAGTTGACATAAAGCCATAACGGCAGTGCATTTGGAAGAATTCGACAATCTTATATTCAGGTATAAAGTCGATTTTCTTGTATATACACATTTAGCAGTCGATATTGAGTTGTTTAATTCATTAATTTAACATATTTAAGTTAATTAACCTTCTTCATCTTATCAAAGTTGACATAAAGCCATAACGGCAGTGCATTTGGAAGAATTCGACAATCTTATATTCAGGTATAAAGTCGATTTTCTTGTATATACACATTTAGCAGTCGATATTGAGTTGCTTTAAATCATTAACATCAAATATTTAAGTTAATTAACCTTCTTCATCTTACGAAGTTGACATAAAGCCATAACGGCAGTGCATTTGGAAGAATTCGACAATCTTATATTCAGGTATAAAGTCGATTTTCTTGTATATACACATTTAGCAGTCGATATTGAGTTGCTTTAATTCATTAAGGTAACATATTTAAGTTAATTAACCTTCTTCATCTTATCCAAGTTGACATAAAGCCATAACGGCAGTGCATTTGGAAGAATTCGACAATCTTATATTCAGGTATAAAGTCGATTTTCTTGTATATACACATTTAGCAGTCGATATTGAGTTGCTTTAATTCATTAACATCAAAATTTATTTAATTAACCTTAATCTTAACCAAGTTGACATAAAGCCATCATGCATTTGGAAGAATTCGACAATCTTATATTCAGGTTAAAGATTTTCTTGTATATAAGCCAGTTGCTTTAATCGGTTGACATAAAGCCATAACGTGCATTTGGAAGAATTCGACAATCTTATATTCAGGTATAAAGTCGATTTTCTTGTATATACACATTTAGCAGTCGATATTGAGTTGCTTTAATTCATTAATTTAACATATTTAAGTTAATTAACCTTCTTCATCTTATCAAAGTTGACATAAAGCCATAACGGCAGTGCATTTGGAAGAATTCGACAATCTTATATTCAGGTATAAAGTCGATTTTCTTGTATATACACATTTAGCAGTCGGTATTGAGTTGCTTCAAATATTTAAGTTAATTAACCTTCTTCATCTTACCCAAGTTGACATAAAGCCATAACGGCAGTGCATTTGGAAGAATTCGACAATCTTATATTCAGGTATAAAGTCGATTTTCTTGTATATACACATTTAGCAGTCGATATTGAGTTGCTTTAATTCATTAAGGTAACATATTTAAGTTAATTAACCTTCCTCATCTTACCCAAGTTGACATAAAGCCATAACGGCAGTGCATTTGGAAGAATTCGACAATCTTATATTCAGGTATAAAGTCGATTTTCTTGTATATACACATTTAGCAGTCGATATTGAGTTGCTTTAATTCATTAAGTTAACATATTTAAGTTAATTAACCTTCTTCATCTTACCCAAGTTGACATAAAGCCGTAACGGCAGTGCATTTGGAAGAATTCGACAATCTTATATTCAGGTATAAAGTCGATTTTCTTGTATATACACATTTAGCAGTCGATATTGAGTTGCTTTAATTCATTAATTTAACATATTTAAGTTAATTAACCTTCTTCATCTTATCGAAGTTGACATAAAGCCATAACGGCAGTGCATGTGGAAGAATTCGACAATCTTATATTCAGGTATAAAGTCGATTTACTTGTATACACACATTTAGCAGTCGGTGTTGAGTTGCTTCAAATCGTTAACATCAAAAATTTAAGTTAATTAGCCTTCTTCATCTTATCGAAGTTGACATAAAGCCATAACGGCAGTGCATTTGGAAGAATTCTACAATCTTATATTCAGATATAAAGTCGATTTTCTTGTATATACACATTTAGCAGTCGGTGTTGAGTTGCTTCAAATCGTTAACATCAAAAATCATCTATCGAAGTTGACATAAAGCCATATTTGGAAGAATTCGACAATCTTATATTCAGGTATAAAGTCGATTTTCTTGTATATACACATTTAGCAGTCGATATTGAGTTGCTTCAAATCATTAAGGTAACATATTTAAGTTAATTAACCTTCCTCATCTTACCCAAGTTGACATAAAGCCATAACGGCAGTGCATTTGGAAGAATTCGACAATCTTATATTCAGGTATAAAGTCGATTTTCTTGTATATACACATTTAGCAGTCGGTGTTGAGTTGCTTCAAATCGTTAACATCAAATATTTAAGTTAATTAACCTTCTTCATCTTATCGAAGTTGACATAAAGCCATAACGGCAGTGCATTTGGAAGAATTCGACAATCTTATATTCAGGTATAAAGTCGATTTTCTTGTATATACACATTTAGCAGTCGATATTGAGTTGCTTTAATTCATTAAGGTAACATATTTAAGTTAATTAACCTTCTTCATCTTACCCAAGTTGACATAAAGCCATAACGGCAGTGCATTTGGAAAAATTCGACAATCTTATATTCAGGTATAAAGTCGATTTTCTTGTATATACACATTTAGCAGTCGATATTGAGTTGCTTTAATTCATTAAGGTAACATATTTAAGTTAATTAACCTTCCTCATCTTACCCAAGTTGACATAAAGCCATAACGGCAGTGCATTTGGAAGAATTCGACAATCTTATATTCAGGTATAAAGTCGATTTTCTTGTATATACACATTTAGCAGTCGATATTGAGTTGCTTTAATTCATTAAGTTAACATAT